>NC_066511.1:24763369-24860869 GCF_024679095.1 Eriocheir sinensis
TGTATTCCCCATTACTACATTAACATTGTAAAGGGATAGTCTGCCCAATAAAACGAAACTTTGCACTGAGTTGCCATCAATGTTCAATAGATAAAGCAACGGAATCGTAAGAGTGAGCGTGACGGTATTCGCATGGACAACAGGTGCGGGACTTTGAATTTGTCATTTATGGACGGTAATAGAAATTGATCTTGTTCATCTGGACTTCTAGAGACTACATATGGGATAGAACTTAATTTGTCTGTCTGTAACCTGCAAATAAGATGGAACACATAATGTGGAGCATACGTGATAGACCTCGATTTTGTTTGTCTACAGGCTACAAATGTGACAGAACTGAATCTAGTCTGTCTATAAGCTGCATTTAAGACAAAACATCATCTTAACTATTTATTTGAGTTGCACATGTATAAAACTTCGCGCGGGACAAGTCAATTAGTCCATAACTTTTATCAAATTGGGCTCAAATTAGTCATGCCAGGAAAGAGCTGTCAATTTTGCCGGTGCTTCACGGGGCGTTGCTACAGAAACCATAAACGGATGTTATTTGGAAATCTTATGTAATTAGAAAGGAGACTGCAGAGGAGTATTGGACTCAGGAATGTGACAAAGATGGTAAATCTGACTGACTTAGTGACCAGGATATCTCGTGACTCGCCTTCGCAGCACGTTCTCTCTCTCTCTCTCTCTCTCTCTCTCTCTCTCTCTCTCTCTCTCTCTCTCTCTCTCTCTCACACACACACACACACACACACACACACACACACACACATCTGAAACCACCTATATCTATCTATATATTATCTACCTGGCTATTTAGGTGATATATTAGAAACTGGAATGCCTCCGTATAGTTCCTGAGCACAGTCTCCCACAACGCAACCCCGCTGATGCTGCGTCGAGTGGCAGGACAACGATGTAATTAACATATCATTTTTTTTTCTGGCACATAATTATTGAGACAACATATTCCATTCCACAAAGAGAACAATATAACCACTAAATTGCCGGATGCGCGATGTATGAAACTAATTAACATTGCTTCTGGCTTGTTATTGTATCATGAAACTGTACTAAACAGTTATCCTACATCCAAAGCCTTTGCTCGTCTATAAGTAATGCAGTGTTGGAAGTATCGAAGGACAAGAACAATATGGACGCTCAAGGCTCTATCATCTATGGTTTCCTGCATAATTCCGTAATGTTTAGATCGTGAAAGAAAACTAATGTCACTGATTGATTGTCCAGTCCATTAGCACTGATGAAACACCGACAGAATGGCAGAACGAGCACAGCATTTGTTTATAACTTTATACGTTTAACAGGCTACTTACTAATGTTGGAGAGTTAGAAGTTAGTGCTGGCGCCGTCTGAAGCGCGCGTTACGTTCACTCACACAACACGTAGTGATGCGCGTGCAGCGGATGTGCTGGTGCGGCGATGCGGCGGCCAAGTGGAGTGACCGTCCTGAGACTGCCGCACCGCACCTCCACGCTGTTGCCAACCTTCCGCGGACACGCACACCTCGCACACCTCACATTATTATCCTCGATGACCTGAATTTATATTATTCCAGTGTTTCTGAAGCTGTACAGTAATGCAGCTTTTCACATCATTGTATCCGAGTTATCAAGTATTGAGAAGAATCAATGCCTGTGTTACTGGACACCTGGCTGTCCAAGGCGAGCCAACGGTCACGCTCAGGGAAGTCACGTCATGAACAGGCAGTGATGGACATAGCAGACGACGCCGCTCGTAGACTCAAGGTGCTGGATAATCCTGACATCCTTATTTCAATGTCAACTTTAACGGTTAGCTTTTAAAGGCAATAAACACTCAACACATTTATATGTATACTAACATAACATTCATATAATCCACTCCTACTCTTGTAAGTGAATCGAGTTTCCCCTAATAATATCACAGCCTGCACCAAACCCTTGGACTAACGACATGACTTATTATACCATTAGGCACCGATACGTGAAGACCAGTTTCTTTTCTTCAATAAGAGTAGCAGGCCAAAAGCTGAAATAACATTTTCGTTGCATTCTACTCTACGACAAAATTCCACACCATCTTAAATTCTTTCAACCTTTTAGGGTAGTCCACCTCACCATGGGCACTACTGCTTCATTCTCTCCCTAAAAATACCTGTCAATCTCATTAGAGGGGCATCATCCATCTGTAGTCGCGTCTCTACCTGACCGTGCACTACTTAGTCAATGGAGTTGTATACTTGGTGCAGCCTTGAAAAGGGCAACTTTGTTCATGACCAGCATCCTATAGTCGCTCCTGTAACTCGTGATGGTCACAGGAATGAAGAAAAAAATATGCAACGAGGCGGTACACACTACACAGCTATGATAGTTCAAAATCAAGGCCGAGGTACAAAACCATAATACACAATTGACTAAGTTCTAGGATGTATAGAAGGTCAGTGTGGATTCGTGCAGACATCACCCCAAAAAAATAATGATACACACACACACACACACACACACGCTGACAGAGAGAGAGAGAGAGAGAGAGAGAGAGAGAGAGAGAGAGAGAGATCCGTAATGCAGTGGTTAGCCCCCTCGCCTCACACCCGCGAGGTTTCGTTTTTTTTGCCGGGCGTAGTGAAGACAAATGGGCAGCCACCATTATTAATCCGTGCCCCCTGTACACCCAGCCGTGAATGGGTACCGGGTGTCAGTCAAGGCAAGATCAACAGACAGGCGTGATTACGTCACAAGGGGTGTATTTTTCCACGCTGGCCTCGCGATTTCTTCCAAGTCGATGGGCGATGAGACTGCGAGCTCCGGGGTGAAGAAAGGGAAGAGCCCGAGCGGAAAAATACACCCCTTGTGACATAAACACGCCTGTCCGCTTGTCAAAACCCCGTCGTACGTGCTAGAAATGCAATTACCACCACACCGTGCCCAAAACGCGCACCCGCTAGGAGCCGCTATTCCTAAGATTTACCCGATAATATTATTACATTTATGACTTACAACACTGTTGTGCACACTTAGTATGTATGAATTATAACACTATTGAGGACACTCATATGTAAAGAACATGCGTGACATCGTTCCCAAACGATGGTCAGTGGTCGCCTGACTTGGTGTCCCGGCGGCGCGGCTTGGGTCAAGGGGGTGGGGGTGGCTTGGCATAACAAAGGTATAGTAAAGGCCTACAAGCCAACCAAGTTTAAGAGCGCTCGCTACACTGCTGATTGCGCTGCAATTTTTAAAACTGCATGCGGTCCGTCAATATGCGGACGTGGCACCGAGGGAATGGATTGGGTTGTCCATGTAAATATGGATGTGGCACTGAAGGGGTTAATGTGTTGTTTACCTCCGTTATCCCAAAAAACTATAAATCTATATGCCTCCATATTATGGTTAATGGGCGAAAATACATCCCTTTCAACGATATGAAGGCTCACATGGTTAGAACTAGGCCTAACCTACTTAAGAAAGCTCTCCCGATAGGGGGGGTCTCGGTTATGTTAGGTTTGGTTGTTTGAAAGTTTAGTTTGGTTTTTTGCTTTTCTGGTGTAATATGGAGGAATACATTAGCATTTTAAAGTGGCGGAGCTAAACTACATATTTACCAAGTTTTCTTTACTAGCTTAAACCCTGAACATTCAAAGAATACTAGTAGTTTTCAGCCTGACAGTAGGGGCTACTAGTCCCGGCCAGTCCGGCCTAACCTAACCAAATTTACTCCCAATCCAAACCACCGCTGAGTAGGGTCATTAAGAAGCTAGGACGAATCCTACTACTTATCTAATGACATCATAGTAGCCCTATTAGATTTACTACCCATTTTCTTCTGTAGGAGCCTGCCTAAAGCACTGTCGGGTACTCTACAGTGGTGTTGTTATCGACCTGTAGGCTGGACTAAGTTGTTCCGGCACACGAGGAAACTTCAGTTTGATCACCTCTTAATATTCTACCTCCTGGATATTATTTTGATAATCTACAAGATACGAACATAACACATACCTGAGGAGAGCAGATTGGATCAGACGTGGCCAAGGAGAATACCAACGAGTTGTTTAATGCTTGCATCTTGTAGCCGTTCGTCCGTATGTGGTTGTGGTGTTGTGGGAATCAGCTCGCACTCGCAAAATAGCTCGCAGAGAGGTTCAACTTGCTTACTTTTATTTCTATATCACTCACTGCTATCGTTTATTTGCTCTGTTTTGGCTCCATTACACGGCACAAACATAAAAGCAACACTTTTAATTAAGAGAAGTCTTTATAACAAACGAATAGGGCAGATTTAAGAAGAAAAAAATACCCCACGTTGTTGTTCACTCGGCTATTGGTTGTTTGGTCTGTTGGTGTGCTGCTTTCTTGTGGGCAATATCAACCATCGCAAAGATCACAAGTTGACAAATTAGAAAAAAAACAGACAAATTGATATATTTTCCTGCAGTGTATTCCCCAGTTGGCATGCGTAGTGGTTAGCAGAGCGGCTTATTACTGCAAGGAGGTATTTCTCGCAAGTTTTGTCTGCTTCAGCTGGGTGATCAAGGGTTAAGATAACTTTTAGGTGCAGAAACTTAATTAAAACATACATTGTATTAACAGCAAATGTCAATATGCAACATATTTTATCCAATAATGTGAATTTACAAGTTTTCTGCAGCTATAAACAATAAATGCATAATCATATTGGCCTTGAAACCTTAAATAAGTTGAAAATACATCTGGAAGCATCCAAATAGAATCTGCGAGCACATAGTGTTAAAAGAAATTTATTTGAGTGTATTTCAAGTCTTCCATACATAGTATAGTTTACAGCTTACCAAACCTAGCATACAGTTTCTACAAAGTTGGTAAAACAGAGTAACATGCTATGTAAGGCAGCAAAGCAAGACACATTTTCTTAGTAACTGGGTCTCGAGGTTGAAGGAAATTTTTCCAAGTTGAGAAATATCTCTTCTCCAAAAGAATGGAAGGAACAACTCCTGAGGGTTGAAAGGTTGAGTGACTGGCTCCTGCATCTCTCACTGCTGTGTCTGCAAGGCCTCAGTCCATTCTATCCTTGAGGGCCATGACAGATGACATAGACCACTGTTCTCCACACAACTGAAAAAAGCAATTATATATTGGTATAACATGATTCCCCTCCATCAGCAATCACCCAATGTAATGCCTCCTATTGTCCCTAAAAACTGTACTTCCATACCGACACCCTTCTTGATCAAACTCTTTCGTCTCTGCATTTCAACATCTATCTTTCCTTCCTGATGGAAGCATACCTACATACAACCTCTGCTTCAGAAGGGTGACCATTCCAATCCCTTAAACTACTGTCCTACAGATTTGCTTTCTAGTCTTTCTTAAGATTAATAAACAATCCTTAACAGGAAAGTTTTAAGGTATCTATCAACTTCTGACCTTCTCTCTGATTAGCAGTATGGGTTCTGCAGGGGGCATCTGTTTACCTTCCTGCCTTTCTAGCTGACTCAAGGTCATCCTCTCAGCTGTTTCCATGAAACTTTTGCTGTTGCTTTAGATGTCTCAAAAGCTTTTGACTGAGCTGGCACAAATCTTTGCTTTCTAAACTTCTCTCCAACTTTTTTTCTATCCCTCTCTCTGTACTTTTACCTCCAGTTTCCTTTCTGGCCAATCTATTGCTGCTGTGGTAGACGGTCACCGTTCTTCCATTAAACCTATCAACAGTGGTGTCCTGCTGGGCTACGTTGTATATCCCAATCTCCGTTGTTCATTAATCTTTCCAAAAGAAACTGTTGTATCCACTCCTATGCTGATGACTTGACAATGCATTACTCAACATTTATTAGCAGAAGACCCTCATAACAGGAATTACAAGACTCAAGGGTGGATGTGACAAAATGCTGAACCCCATTTTCTGTTAATATAATGTATGTTTTAATTAAGTTTAACTGCACCTAAATGTTATCTTAACCCATGATCACCGGCTCCAAGTATTACGTTATCACCAGGCATGTCTGGAATTCCTTGCTGTCATTTCTGCATGAGGCAGGAGGAAACTGATGTCCTTCAATGCCTCAAAAACTCAATTTCTTCACCTGACACCTGAAAAAATTACCCCAGGAGGTGAAAGTCATGGGAAGCAGGCATGCAGGAGGAGGGAAGCATGCAGTTAGCAAGTTCAGAAAAGCAGTCAGTATGAAAATACTGATAGAGGATAGAAAGAACAGCAATAGTGCAGCAAAACTTAAGAGGTAGAAGACTGCTCGTAAGAGGAGAGGAGTTGATGACACAAAGGGGCTTTGACTCTATTCTGTCCAAGAGTTGAGTGTGGAGCCCCCGAACACATGAAATGCATACTCCATATGAGTTCAGACAAGGCCCCTGTATATGGATAGCATCTGAGAGGGTGAAAAGAACTGGTGGAGATGATACAGAATGCCCAACCTCAAGGAAGCTGATTTAGCAAGAGAGGAGAGATGAAGTTCCCAGTTCAGATTCTGACTTAAGGGTATGATGATAATTACCTTGCCAACCTCACACACTACACTCATTCTCTCTTCACCAGCACCTGCAGCTGGAGTTGTAATGGCCTCCTGAGCCTGTGGACTCTTGTTTTCTGTTAAATAGTGTACTTTAAGGAGGAAATGCCTTTTTCCTTCTAAATGGACTATTACTGGAGTTTTTAGTCACCTACATGCAATATAAAAATTAAAGATATAGTTGAGGGAATATGCTGTAGCTGTGCATGGCCCCTGTGTTCATCTCCATCCCACTGGCCCTTAAGCCTGTGGTGGCTGAGCATTCATTACCCCAGGACACAGGGCAAGCGCAAGGTCTGGGTTACTACAGTTTATCTTCTCCAGGTTTCCCCAGGTACTCCTTTAATGACCTACCCAAAACGGAGAATGAATAGCTGTATGCTGGGTGCCCAGGCCAGTGGATTCATAGTTAGGTGTGCTAACCACTACACCACAGAGGCAAAAACAACATTAAAATATATCATTGACTGTTGGCGGAGGAAAATAAAGATTCGTCAGGTCAGTTAATAGTTTTATAATGAAATCATTAGTAAGTAAAATAAAAATAACTTACACAGAAGATAAACAAACTATACTAAACTAATACTCCACTGACTTCATTAGAAGAAAAAAATAGTTCTGCTAATAAATATTGAGAAGGATGGTCCTGGTGCAATAGTAAAGAAATAGAGCTGCCAGGCAGAGGGGAAAAAGGAATGCCAAAGAGCAAGTTTATGGATCTGGTGCAGGAGGATATGCAGGCAGCTGGCATGACAAAGAAAGATAAAGAAAAGAGGAGGAGAGGGAAATGTATGATCTAGTGTGGCAACCCCTAATGGGAGCAGCCAAAAGCAATATAAAAAAAGCCATTTGCACCCATACACAAAAAAAATATAAAAACTAAGCCTGTCCCCTCTTATTCATTGGGGTTAGGGGCCACAGACTTCTGCAAATGTTTGGTGTGCCACCCAAAAAAAAAAAAACTAGACCTGCAAAAAACACTGAAAGCAGTTTTACACAAACTGTACCTAATAAGCATTTCTGATACCTGAGAGTAGAATAATAGTTCAAAATATACCGCTTTGTCGTCCGTCTTAAAGGAAGTGCTGAGGTATGATAATTATGATGAGTGTAAATAATGGTAATAATAATAATAATAATAATGGGGATTTTTTTTTTTTCGTTTTTTTAGTTTAGTTTTGAGGCGGAGGTGTGCGAGTGCACCGGGCGAGTGAAAAAAAATTTTTGGCGCGAAAGTACAGTATACGGACTATATGTGTGTCGAGCGGGGAGGAGGGTACCGACACCCGATATCCAGTAACGCGCCCAGCTCTGAGAATAATGTATCATAAATGCCATCATTCATTAATTATACATAATATAAACTGTACTGTAATTTACATAAACTTCTTAGATATATGTAGTCATTAAAATCTCACTTAACTGTTAAGTACTCCCCACAGTCTGCAATTTTCTTTTGGAGGCAAAAAATTATTTTTCAAGATTTAGCATCATATGGCACTGCAGGACCACGCACAGTATGTTGAGTATCTCCTATTTTCCTTTACTGCTATTACAGGCAAACTAATATAAATTCATTAGAACAGCCACAAAAATGTTTGTACATTACCGTCACATGTACGATGCCTCCCCAACTCACCCTACTGGTATTAACAGTGCCGACTATACGACATGGCAATGTGGTCACCAAACATGCATACATGTGTAGATGATGAACTGCCAGTGTCAAGAAGAGTGACTAATGCATTGGCAGTACCCACTGATACCCATACTGAGCAGTCTGGCACCATTATTAAGTTGTAGGGCCAGTAGTGTTAGTACCAATACTGGTACCGGTACTTGCCCAGTCCTAATGCTGATGGGACCCGTTTATTTATGTTTTATACTTGAACAAATGCTTGCATTTATGATCCAGTGTTTATACCCATTTAATATTTTTATCACCTGATTTTCAAAGAGAGAAGCATTCATTAGTAAATAATTCACATGGTATGATATACTTAACACCTTAAGTTGAAGAAGAAAATGACAGAAAAATCATGGTAAGGACCCAATAGTTAAGTGATATTTCAATGACTGCATATCTATAAAAGGTTTCTGATAATTACAGTATGGTTTACAGGACATATGGCTGATGAATAACGCTAATTATGATATTTTATGCTACTTTATGCATGTACACATCTTCCTTTCCTTAGAAACGGCTGAATCATTCGCAGGCAGATCATGAATGTTAGGAGTGTCACAGCGAAAATTCCTTTACACTCGCCTTAGTGTATTTTAGGGAAAATTCACAAATGTGCAAATCCGCGAGTAGTGAACCCACGAATTCAGGGGGGACAGTTGTACATTTTAATACTCTGTGGTTTTGCAAATCAGAAAAAGTCAAGTCAAGCCCACACACACATTGATCCCTTCACACAAATATACTCATGTGGCAGGAACTCACCTAGCCAGACACAGGGGGTGAGAGAGAATGAATTGCAGGAGGAAAGACAAAATATTAGTATTTGTGACCAATGGGAGTCTGCTTATCAAGGCTCTCCTTGTTCACTCAGAAAAATTTGTTCATCAATGAATGTCAGAATGGTTGCAAAAGGAACATCATGATAGGCTCTACCTAATTTCACTGATGACTTTTTTTTTTTTCTTAATAATATGGATTTTACAGCATACAAGAGAAGAATAGCAATGTAAGAATTCCAATCTTTGCTCAGATTATTTTTCTCAATGTCAGAAAGGTTGCAAAAAAGTGCAGCTTTATAAGTATAAGGGAAGGATAAACAGACTGAAACTAGAAGAATAAACAGAAGGAAAAGGAAGAATTATGAGGAAAACACAAATAATGAAAGGAAAGAAATCGGAAGAGAACCACAGGAAGAAAGGTGCAATTGAATAAAAATAAAGGAAGGATGAAAGAAATAGACAAAAGGAATAAAAATGAGAAAGAGAAATCAGGACTAAAATAAAACACAAGTAAACAGGGAAGGGAGGAAAAGAAAAAAAATAAACAAGGGTAGAGAGGAGTAGGGGCAAAACACAATGCAAGAAAAAAAGAGAAAAGAACTGGGAAAATGTCATTCCAAACTAAACTTTACCAAGTCATTGCAGCTGTGAACCATGGACGATTCTAGCTCGTTCCACATCCTCCAGCACTCAGCAGTTGTCTATTGTCTTGCCGTCAGTGTGCTTGTAAGTTACTGTTGAATGAAAAGTAAATGTGAGTACAGCCCAGACTCAGCCTGCCCCTTGACTGCCCTGATGCTGCCTAGATAACTAACAGACAAATAAAAGGGTCGTGGTGATGGTGGTTATGTTGGTGGTAGCGAGTGTTCTAAGTGCTAATTGGTTCACAGATAGAGAAAGTCATATCCGCGAGGGTATGCGTTTGTGTGAATGTTGTTTGTGTAGGTTAACATTTAAGTGTTGGTGTATGTGTAACGGTGGACAACAAAAGGACATAGACGGACAGTCAAAGGTAAACGAGTACAAGAAAGATAAACATTGAAGACACAACGCGGACAGAGACTAGTACTAACGATGAACATGAAAACACAGAATTTTAAAGTCTTCTATGCAGTGCACCATTTTCTTATGTGTCACTGAGGGGAAGGAACATGCGATTCAAGCGGTGACTACTACAGTTAGGCCCATTCTGACTTGACTGCCACTTTTGCAAGACACTAAGCAATGTATGTGAGAAAGTGGGATGAGAGAGATGCCTGGATTGAAGTACACTGGATCAGGATGGGTTAGGTTCAGGTTCAAGGAATTCACAGCTTTTAGAGTGAAATTGAGCAGTTGTGGTGGTGGTGATGATGATGGCAGTGGTGACTAATGGTAAAACTGGAATGGATGAGAATGAAATCGTCCATGATCAAATGAAAAATCCAACACAACAGTACAGAACCAAAGATCCCTAGGAGTTCACGGTCTGTGCTCATACATAAAGACAAGAATTTAATGTATTTACCAGCATCTGTCATGGTTCAGGAGAGATGACTCCTTCCTTCGATATGTGACAATAAGCATCAATTATATCATACTCATTTTATTTCCTGTCAGTGTGAAAAATATTTGTTTTCACAGTATGATAATTATGAACTGGTTGTATATTGTAAGTGTTGACATGCTTCAAATCTAGATAAACACTTCCTAACCTGAAATACTACTAAATGACTACTACTCACAAGGTTCTAAATGTTGGACAACCTGCATGAAGAGCAACAATGCATATTTTCCTAATACTACGGATCCATAATAAAATCAGGGGATTCAGTGATATTTAAATTAATCTCCCAAAAACCCCACGGGAAAATTATCCTTTGTACTTAGCTCTGCTTATTTGGGAGATGACTAAGCATAGTGGAGATGGATGAGTGGCTGGATGAGTTCCCTGCAGCTCCTTGTGGGCCATTGACACTATATGAAGTTATGCTACACTGAGCATTTCACTGGAACTTATGTACATATGTACAGTCCGAAGAATAACCATGGAGGTTGTGGAAAGGTGAGACAGTAAATTGACTCAGGGAGCAGAAGTTGACGGACAGCTGTCTAGTGTCCGAGTGGAGGCTCCCGTGCCTCGGTGTATGTGACGTCAGTTACAGTGAAGCTTCAGCACTTCGACACGTGACGTCATTTACTGCCATGTCAGCCATTACACCAACCAGGAATCACTGGCGTAGTGGTTTCTCCCATTTAACATTTTTATCATTGTAAATTTTGAATTACAATAATCTTATTTAACTATCCAAAGTGCTATTTCCCCAAATAATGAACCATTCCTTTCTAATGACATATATGATTTAACAGGAGGTAATTTCATATCCAAAATTTCCGACAGTAAGTAAACACATTACAGAGCAGACTTGATGGCAACTGGCTGCAAATGCTTTCCTGCCAAACTATCCCAGTGTCAACACAGAGTTGCCAGGCAAGTTTATTGGTGCCCAGCAATACCAGCTGGTAAACTAGCCCCGTGTCAACAAGGGTTAAGCAAAGTGTGAGGCACACCATGCACTTTCCACAGTGCCCTTCCAAATGTTATTATTCATTCTACATTTTCATTGCTTGTTTCCATTTTGTTTGCCTGAATGGAGTGCCAGCATGGGTGTGGCACTGGAAAGTTGGGTGTACCACTTTTGTCTATTTTTTGGCATTTTTCAATTTTTCCCAAGATTTGCATCAGTGGTACTGAAAAAAGCTAAAAATGACCCTCGGATGAAATGTCAACTCATTACTTTACCTAGTATATATTACTAATAATATGGTGTTGTATGTGTGAGTGGTTGCAAGTCGCACACATCATAACTCGAGGACTATCGTAACTTTTACATAGACAAAAAATAATGTTGAACTAATATAGCTTTATGTTCGGAAATGTAATAGTGCATGCACGTTGCAGATATTACTGATGTAGGAACTAGATTCTGTGGCATCTTGCAAGGCTGCTATGAAACTCTGTGGCATCTGACAAGGTCGCCATTTGGTGCAGGCTGCCAAGGAAGCCCTGGGAAGAATATAACAATGGATTTAGAATTTGCAAGGCACCTCTCCCTTTAAGTCTGGTTTGTGCAGTACTAAGATTTACTATGCCCTACACAGATATGAGATACATTATCCTATAGTTCTGAAGCAATTTTTTCCAGGTAAGTGAGAAAGTCACAAAGATTAACCCTAAAATTAGGTAGGCTAAGCACACAAGTGTAGTGCCAGACCCTCTTGAGGGGAAAAGCATCCCAAACTCACTCTGTGAGTGGGATACCTCTTTTATCAACTGATTAGGGAGTGGCCTTTCCATCTCACTGGTCCAGACTCTGATCCCCAGCGCCGGTGAAACCCCTTCCTGGTATGAATTAATTTTTCGTGTTTAGAGACACTCTGTGGTTGCACTGAGGCATAGTGGAGTGGGAATTCACACTTTCTTTTCTTTTATAAATGTACTAAAATATTACAACAACTAGAATTACAATGCAGAATAATAATAAAAATATATAATGTACAAACCTTATACCTGTTACCCTCTAACAATGTCACTGTCTACACACGTTTGTTTACGTCTTAAAGTAGTACTCTCATGTCTCTGAGAAGGACCAGTTCTGGTAGGTCCCAGCAAATATAAAGGGTTTATATGTAAAATATTGGCATTTAATAAGGATCTGAATACATATGAAACTTAAAAAATTACCTGATATTGGGAAGGACTACGAATATCAGGTGAAAAATCTTCATCTGGCACTCGTAGTTTAAACCCATTTATTATAATTTTTTCCAAATGCCTGCCCAAATTGGGAGGTGCATCTTATAAGCCCATGCTTCTTATAAGCCATCAAATACACCAAGTTTCAGTGACAAATAAACAGAAATTAATCTAGATGGAGAAGGGGAGTTGTAAAGTGCCAGACCCGCTTGAGGGGAAAAGGATCCCAAACTCAGTCTGCGAGTGGGGTATCTCTTTAGCCGACTGGTTAAGGAGTGGCTTTCCCATCTCGCTGGTTGTGGGTTCGATCCCTGGCACTGGTGCAATCCTTTCCTGGTATGGATTAATTTCTTGTGTGTTTCATGACACACTGTGGTTGTGTGGAGATCTAGTGAAGTGGGAATTCAGGCAATACACAAGTATAAGAAACTAGTAAAAAATAATCAAAATAGCTTAATCTATTGGAAACAAAGAATATATTACCAAAGACTACAACAGGCAAAAGTAAAATCAGCATTTACATACCTTGATTGGTCTATAGATTTCAAACTTCCTTCACAATCTGGACTTGGACATGTAAGGGTTGATACGAACAGGGGCTTATAGGGGGCAGGGTGGCAGCTTCATTGTTATGAGGATTCAAGGGAGCAATTTCCTACTTCAGCTTGTACTGCTTCTGGTCCACTTTCTCCCTCCACTTCCTCTCCAAACTCCCCTCCCATGTCTCCTCTCAAGTAGGTAGTGGGGTATCTTTAGGGTTTGGAAGGGAAGGCATTTCAGGCAGCCATCAGTAGGCTTTTCCCAGATGAGCTTCAAGTTGGGGTCAAGTAAGGTAGGCATGGGGTCCTGTCGCGCAAACAACGCCAGCAGGTTCAGCAGGAGGTACAGCATCATCTTGTAAACTATAGAGAAATAAAACAAGTGAATAAATAAAGATACTACATTAATATTACAAATAATTATGCAATAATAATAGGGTAATACTTTCTAAGAAGTCCACCTCCCCCTCCACCACTCCAGCCCCCCCTACCCCCCAAGACAAGTATGGGGAACTGTGGGGAACTGGGGTTTGGGGGGGAAGCCAAAATCACTGAAAAATGGTCTTCCAAAATTTCCCTAGAAAAATCCCTAAATGATGGAAAATTCCCTAGTCTCGGAAATAAGGAAAGTCCAAACTTTATAACCTAACAGCCCCCCTCACCCCCCTGCTAACCAAGGGGGGCTGCACCCCCCTCTGGACCCCCCCACATGCATGATGTGCCAGAAAATCTTTTTTTTTTTTTTTTTTTTGGTAGGGAGCATATTTAAGCTACTCCAACCGAACTTTACGACCTGCTAATGAGGGGGCTTCGACCCCCTCACCCCCCTCCTAATCAAGGGGGGCTGCGCCCCCCCTGGACCCCCCACATATAGGGAATTTTCCTTAATTTAGGGGGTTTTCTAGGGAAATTTTGAAAGCCCATTTTTCAGTGATTTTGGCTTCCCCCCCAACTCCCGGTTCCCTACAGTTCCCCAGGCTTGTCTTGGGGGGTAGGGGGTCTGGAGTGGCGGAGGGGGAGGCGGACTTCTTAGAAAGTATTACCAATGATAGTAAGTTTGTAGTTTTGCTCCAACACCTCAGATTACCATTTCTGCCTTCGGATTACAGCTCAGGGACAAGAATATGTGCCCCTTAAGTATAATATGAAGGCCTCAAATGTTAGAAAATAATTTTCAAGTTAATAATTATTAACACAATAGATAGTAGCCTTTTGCTGCGAGAATACTTACATTACCACTTTAGTTGTGAATTGTTTAGAGGCAGCACTGCATCAGGAACACTATTGCCAGCTTTACAATTTATTTTCCGTTTCCTTTGTCTCCAAACAGTCCTAACACCGTGCAGATTGCCCGTTGTCCTCCACTAGCCTCCTAACCCACTTCTCTGCCTGTGCCCTGTGGGTGGGTGGGCGGGTCCGCTGGTGATGATGATGGTGGGTCTTGTCTTGTAGTATAGTTGTGATGTTTTGCCTTTGCAACGGCGCCTCCTGTATAGTGTTTGTCTGATTTTCCAAAACTCAAACTCTATGTTTTGTTTCTTTAGTCAAAATGTGTTAGTCAAAAAGTAAGTGTCCAATTATTGTGTCCGTATTTTCTGGGTACCGTTGTTGGAGCTTTGTCAGGTCTTCCTTTTCTGAATCACAAAAGTTACATTTTTCCTCTTCGTTGGTGGAGGTTTTATCCTATCATTTAGGCTTCTGGCACACATTCACGATCATGACTCCCGATGCCACCACACGTTCGATTTTGCCGATCATCCTGGCCGCATGACCTTGGATGTGGCGATCGATGGGTGTGCTGTTCCGACGGGGTTACGCCAAGTAACGACGTTATTAAATATTAAGACGGCATCGTGATGGGTGGGGACGGTGTTCCGACCGTCGTGTGTGGGCAGCGATGGTCTTCCGACATGATGGCTAAGATTGTTGACGATGGTCTTAACTGACACCGACCGGAAGAAGACGGTCGTAACATCATCGAGGTGATAACGACGTTATTAGGGCAATTGGCGATCATCTTGAGACCTCCTCGCCTGTGCCCACCGTGGCCCCTGCATGCTTTGCCCAGTTCTACAGGAGGATTAACACCAACCAAAGGGACTGCACGATGGAGGATACAACCCAGCTGAATTTTGTGATTGCCTACCTCCACTACCGCCAGCTGACTAAATTGCAACACACATTGGAGTTAACCCGACTGTTGGTGAAGCTACGGCAATAGAAAAAGCAAAGAAAACACGCTGGGTGTACGTGGGTTAAGCCTGAATTAAAACGCAGACCATTAACTTGGTAATTGTAACAATCTGATGAGAGTTCTTGGCTGAAGATCCAGACATATACATAAACTTTCCGGGTTGACAATAACCTGTTCAATAAGCTAGTACAACGTTTTGGCCCCCACACTGAAAAACAAGAAACATTCTGGAGACATCCCATGGAGCCTGCGAATCCTCCTCCACACAGACGGTCGGTGCGGCGCCGTTGCCTCATCTGCATGCGGTAGATTGGGAGAGCAGAGCTGTCAGGTGCTCTTACGACCATCGTAAGTAGATCCTATTAAATGCCGACCATTGCCGACGTCGAAACGACATTGTTGCGACGTTGTTGAGATGGACATCCGACGGTCGGGGTTTATTCCCGACGGATGATAGGAGTCGGAGATGGTGTCGATTGTTTTGGCTGGGGTCACACTTTCACGATCATGTACTTCCAACGCCTTTCGACGTTAGAAACTGGGGCCATCCACAATGGTCGCCATGCCTCATCCATATCATCTTCAAGTAATCCTGGGGATCGTTTGCGGCATCGTCATATCTCACCGACTGTCGCGGCACGTCAGACCACGTGCCGGCGGTTTTGGAAATTTAAAAACAATCGGCGCCCTTTGCGACGGTTGTGCGATGGTCGTAACTGCGTCTGGCAGCGCAGTCTCCCAACCGACCGCATGCATATGTGGCAACGGCGCGGCGTTGCGCCGACCATATGTACGGAGAAAGGATGATCGTAGGGTGATCACTAGTCGCAGGCCAGACTCCAGAGGTTGTCTTCAGAATGATTTTTTTTTTTTTACACCACACCCCACTTCCCCCTTGCTCCTTACCAGTGGAAAAATCCAGTGTGTGTGTGTGTGTGTGTGTGTGTGTGTGTGTGCAAGATTAAAAAAAGAATATAAATGAATATACATCAAGCTCGTTTCCTACACTTACCACTGCAATTGGCTACTTATTTACCGCATGAACTAAACAATTATACATATAATAAGCAAACGTCCATTACTGCAAAGCGCTTCCGTGGTATAGTGGTTAACACGCCTAGCTACGAATCAGTGAGCCAAGATTCGAGGCTGTCGCCCGCAGCCCACCCAGCTGATCATACGAGTAATCCCTTTTGGACTGGTCAATAAATGGGTGTACCTGAGAGAACTTCGGGTAGGTAAACTGTGGTAACCTGAATGTTGGACTTGCCCAGTGTTCCGGGGCTCATTGGCCAATGGGATGGGGATGAGCACCGAGCCCAAGCGTAGCTATGGCGCAGCTATGGCCCCTAACTTTACCATTGTTGCAAACACAGCTGCTCTGGCTAGCATGGGTACAGTGATCGTCTATACTTTCCCTATACTCGTCCCCTTTCCCTCCTCCCTAACCTTCTGGTCCAGCTTCGTCCACTTCCTGCCTAATCAACCAGACTCGTACCCGCCCCTGAATGATATGTCCCTTCACTCGCACTTTCTCGATGAGATGCCATGACTCGGCAGAACCAACGACTAGTGATTAATTCTGACCGATAGCTTGCTTTCTTTTCAAGACGACTGGGCTTTCGCAACGAGCTGCGTGTGTGTGTGTGTGTGTGTGTGTGTGTGTGTGTGTGTGTGTGATAGGTAGCAAACACAGGTTCTTCAGCTTAAAATTCTTTCCGTGGACCGATTTTCTCCTTCATACAAATAATAAAAACATCTATGTAAAAAGAAGTTCCTGTCTTCCTCAAGTTCCTCCTCCACTATCACAGGGAAAGTGACAGAGAACCTGCTTTTCTCCTCTCTCTCTCTCTCTCTCTCTCTCTCTCTCTCTCTCTCTCTCTCATTATATGTTTTAGCCGTAGGTAGAAGGGAAATATGAAACACTTTAATAAACTCTTTCGTCGTTAAAGTACTCACGTGCAGGGTTTTTTTTCGACTTACTTTCTACGGCATGTGTGAAAGGGATGATGAGGGGCAAAAGTACCCAGTCTTGCAGTCGGCAGTGGCCCCCAGGGTGTGTGTGTGTGTGTGTGTGTGTGGAGAGAGAGAGAGAGAGAGAGAGAGAGAGAGAGAGCAGTGCGTTTTATCACACTGAGATATTGAACAACTTGTTGGGGTGTTAATTTCATACTTTCACAATACACATTCTACTTATACTAGACATAACCTGCCTCACTATATGCACATAGTCGGTAATCCATTGTGCTCCAGTCACGGAAATAAGCTCGAGTGGTGGTGGGCAGCCTGATAACGAGAAGTGCAAGCTGCCTCAGGACTCTGCTTCTCTCTGGTTTGTTATCCTGCGATGGAAGAATACCCCTTGTACTGGAACAGCAGCCATAGGTTTTCTCAAGGAACTCATTTATATTCAAGTCAGGATAATCACTTGAGTGGTCTGTGCCGATTTGCTGGCCCAACCTCCCTCTGAACTTACACTTGCACATTCATAGCCTAGCTCTTGAAATAGAAAACCATTGAGGAACTGTTAGGGAAAAAGGGACGACATGGTAGTCACTGAGTAGCTTTAAATTCCGTAATTTCTCGAAGAAATTGGTTTGCAGCGAAAAGAAAATATGTTAAGGCACTTTTCATTATATTCACCAAATGCGTTACATTTTACAACAGAGGTGATATCAGAGACATTACAGTTTTTCTTAAGTCTATGTTTTTAAAACCTAAAGCATAATTTTCATTTCAAGTCGATCGGCTGCTATATTCGTAAACATTAACAGATACGAGAGTTGGTTTTCTAATCAACCTTTGATTACTGCATTGCTGCAGCCCTTGCAGCATCACGTTTGCCTCTATTGAATGCCACTATAACTAACTTCGATTTTCATTCACTTCTAAAAGTTCGGTCAAATCTCTTTTAGTCACAGGGAAATTTCTACAACACCGGAATATCCTACTCCTTTCTGCTTGATTTACATGTATGGCTCCACGGCGAAACACGTGGAGTTAGTTGACTTACGAGGATGTTGTGATATGAGATCAACAAATACCTCAGAACTTTCATAGCAAGGAAAGGATGCCTATTTTTTAGGCCCGTCTGCCTTGCGTCAGCCCTCCCCTTCTTTACGGGTTTGGATACTCGAAAGTTGAAGCAGTAGAGGCGTATATACGGACCAGACAAAAAACTGGCCTCGAGTGACGGTGGTCTCGCGGGGCGTGGCAGTGGCGGGCGACGGCCTGACTCGACCTCCGCGGCCCGGCTCAGTCAGAGGGTAGACTTCATGAGCAACGGCAGTATGCAGCGATCTGGTGCGTGCAACTCACTCTCTCTCTCTCTCTCTCTCTCTCTCTCTCTCTCTCTCTCTCTCTCTCCTATATGTATACTTCTGAACAGGTTTGTGCATTATGTATTTCTATGTAGTATTTGAGTGTCTCCCTGCCATTACGATGTCAGTGTCCAGAAATGATTTTACTTGTTATCTGCTGTGCATATTCATGCGCTTGAAGACCATGCTTAATGTCATTCAGAAAGTCACCTCTGATGTGAATTAATACACAGTATTTGTGTTTCCTAGTAAGGAGATCAGCTTCTTTAACCACATCCATTGCTGATGTTGCTGCTGTAGCTTTTGTTGATGTTCATTACCGAGATGGATCTAATTAAAGATTATATATTTTTTCCAGAACCCGTAAAAGGCGCAGCCCTAGTGGTGCTGCTACTTGCCCTACACACTGTGCTGGTTGAAAGTGGGGGAGCGTATGGCGGCGGCGGCGGCGGTGGCTTTGGCCATGGACCTGTGTTGGGAGACGCCAATGCCTTCGGGTGTCGTCCTCAAGTCCACTATATCACGCATTACCGCACCAAGTTCCAGGATGTGAGTTAAACACATAGAGGAAGAAGAAGATGATCTTTGAAGGACGTGTCCACGGTAGGTCGGTGTGACTGTGCATGTGACTTGTGTCTTGGTATTGCAGGTACCGGTTTACAAGACGGTTATAGCGACCGACGTGGCGGTGAAGAACCGAAACGAACTCGTCTACAGCACCGTGGTCAACATCGAGACAGTCTCACTCACCTCAACGGTTCTTGAGACCACTACGGAAATTGTAACCAGTGTGAGTGTTGGGATGGTCTTGCTTTTGTCTTCGTGTGAGAAATGCATTTGGTATTGCCCTGTGTTATAGATGATCAAATGTGAAGATCCCTGTTCACGAATAATGGATAATGTCAGTTCAATGAACAAGTGGCGGTATACTTGAACGTCTTAGGGACATTAGTTGCATTTTATTTGCAAAATGATATAATCATTCCTGCTTGTCTTTTCTTCCAGGTGGCTCGCAGCGAGGTGATAAAAACTATAACGAATGTGGTCTCGGTTCCCTACTACACCACCACCATAGAGTACCTGCAGCAGACGCGAGTCGTGGACATCACCTCACACGTGTTCGACGTCGCGGAGTACGCCTACCCCGTCACCCTCACCGAGGTGGCAACGGCCGCCGCTACCATTGACCTGCCCGTGACTGTGGTCGAAAAGAGTGCGGCGCCGCTGTTTAGGGATCACATTATCCTTAACACCATTACTAAGTACGTGACCGTGACGCACACTAACCCCGGCTATGGCTACCAGAACGACGTTGCCTACGTAACTCAAAACGTCGTGGACTATACGCCTTCCTACGTCACGAAGACCCAGTACAAGACGAAGCACGTCACCCACACCACCTTCGTGAACGTCCCATCCTACTCCACGGTGTTTGGCCCCTGCAATTACTATTAACCCTGTTACCTCGCGGCTCTTTTTTTTCATGAACCCTTACTTTCACCTCATTTCTTATCCTGTATTAGTATTAGCACTGCATTGTATATATCTCTTATGCCTTTGTAAACATTGCTGAAAACTAAGATCAGCAGAAATTTGTTTGTAAACGTGTCATTATTTTTACTTTTTTTTCATGTTCATCACTTTCTCTCTAACACATGAGCAAGTAGCCACTGCCCTGGTCATGGCAGGCAATATTCAAAGGCCAGTCTTGTGTCTCTCATCACTATAGACTTCCTTGTACAATGATATTTTCCCATTAGTATTATTGTTTTCGAATTGTTAAGTTTTCTTCTTAGCTGAACCCCATGTTTTATGCCCATGTTTAGGATACATTTTACTTTTCTACGGATATAACTCATAATATGATCCAAAAAAAATGAACATCTCCAATAAACACTTATTTGTGTAAGGAACTATGTATTATTTCCTTTTGAGGAAGAGGTGTGTGTGTGTGTGTGTGTGTGTGTGTGTGTGTGTGTGTGTGTGTGTGTGTGTGTGTGTGTGTGTGTGTTTGGGGGGTGGGTGGGTAACGAATCCACCCACACACCTCCTGCATGAGCCACTCAGAATTCCTCCTTGGCAATAACCTTCGATAAACAAACTATTCTTTAGGAAATCACATGTTAGAGGCAGCTCATAACCGGTAACGAAAAAAAAAATATTGAAAACAAAAGTACAGAAACCCCAAGGAGACATGCAGACAGTTTTTAAAGTTTGACAGTATCTATCTATCTATAAATCTATCAGTCTATCTATCAGTCTACCCAAGTATCTATTTAGTGTATCTTTCAATCTGTCAATTCATACATCACTACTTACAATAATGCTTTACCGCAACAAATGAATAGCATATTAATAACGATAGGTGAATCTCTTGTATTTCCTCAGAAAATTGATTATATGCATCTATAGCGATAGGTAGACAGACAGATAAACAGATAGATAGATAGATAGATATAGACAGATAGATAGACAGAGACAGATAGACATATAAACTGATTGATAGACAGCCAGAAAGAGAAAGAAAACAGAGAGAAAGAGAGAGAAAGAAAGAAAGAAAGAAGAAAAAAAAAGAAAGAAAAAAAGAAGAAAGAAAAAAGATAGAGGAGACACAGAAAAAAGAAGAAGAAGAACAAGAAGAAGAAGAAGAAAAAAAATGAAGAAGAAACAAAAGAAGAAGAAGAAGAAAAGAAAAAATGAACTGAGGAATGAAGAAGGAAAGAGCAGAGAGAGAGAGAGAGAGAGAGAGAGAGAGAGAGAGAGAGAGAGAGAGAGAGAGAGAGAGAGAGAGGAAAATGAAAGGAGGAAAGGAGGGATATGGAAGTTTCATAAATGTTCACCCACCAATCTCATTTTTCACTTTCCTTTTCCCCCTACGTCCGACCCCTAGACCACACCACCCTTTCACATGTTCAAACTCCTCTCCTTTCCCTCCTCCACCTACCACACCTATCCACAGCCCTCACATTCGAGCAGAAGGAAAAAACTAGTTCCAGAATACCAGGCAGCCGACCAACCTCCCAACCAATCTCTAAAAGCTGACTCCAGTGCAACCTAAGATCCAGTCAGTCGCAGGACGTTCGTGGGAGAGGATGGAGGCACGCTCAGGTGAGGTCTCGCAAGTGTGTGTAGGGGGGGTGAGGGGTGGGGGTAGGGAGAAAGAGAAAGGGGAATTTGCTCGCTCACACACACACACACACACACACACACACACACACACACACACACACACACACACACACACACACACACACACACATGCATTTTCCAAAATCATATCTTTCATCTACTATCATTTACCTGCTGATACTGATGCAATATAAAAAATGATAAATACAAATATATTTTCTCCATACCACTCCTTTAACACATCCCTCATTCCAGGCAAAAAGACACAGGTGCTGGTGTGGCTGTTGGCGCTGTTGCTCTCCGTGGAGGCGACCGCCAAGGGGGGAGGGGGAAAAGGGAAAGGGATAGGAATAGGGGGCGGAGGCTTCGGGGGCCACGTGATCGCCCCGCCCATCGCGCCACGCATACCCCCGCCAAAGATCCATGTCAACCCCGTCCCCGTGCCCGTGAAGCCCTGCTACCCCGTCACTAAGCAGATTACCGACTTCAAGCAGCTGGATAATTATGTAAGTGTGCTGTTACGTCACTTGGATGTTCGCAAGATTTATTTTTATGAACTACTAATTTCTTAAAACATAAAACCTTTTTTTTTACCCGATAATTATACATTTTTGTTGCAGAGTACTGATCAGTTATGAAATAAGACGTTTACATATATAATTTCCTATGTTAGGGTTGAAATTAAGCCTGTCATTGGGATAAACTCTCATGAACTCTTCCGTAAGGTGACTCCCGGTTTTCGTTCTCTTCAGGTGACCTTCTACAAGACCCAGGTGCAGCCCGTCGTCGTGACCACCACTCTCTACCGCACCAGCTACGTCACGCAGGATGTCCAAGCCACCAGCCTCCTCATTACTACCGTTCGCACCACAGAGTTCCAAACCGAAAATTCGGTGAGAAAGGCTTACAGAAAGTAGAGAGGGAGAGAGAGAGAAGGAAGGAAAAGGAGGAGGAGGAGGAGGAGGATTTGGGAGAAGAAAAATATAAGAGGAAAGAAGAGAGGAGATAGAAAGAAATAAGAAGGCACAGAAGTAGGGACAAGGAGATGAACTGTTGTGCTTGTGAGGAAGTAGAGAAAGAAACACAAATGAGTCGCTTACAGTACATTATTTTTTTGTCAATGATAAGCTGAACTTCAATTACACTATATCAACTCCTTAAGGGGCACAAGAAATGGTAAGCTTCGGATCCTTTTCCACCGAAATATCAGAACAAAGTACAGGAATCATCTCATAATCAAACAACAATTTTCAAAGTTACAATATGCCTAATTAAAGTTTATTAGTTAATCATTTGCGAACTGATCCATTGAATGAGTAGATCAAACATTTTTTCAGTTGAATCCAAGATATTTATTCATTGATTACATGAGTGACTGATTGACTGAGTTTCCTATTATATTATAGCCTTTTGATGTTAACCTTGCTCTTGGGGTCCCAACAGGTGGCTATCATAACGGACTACAAGACCGTCACCACTGTCCAGAAGGTGCCGGTCCTCACCACCGTCACCAGCATTGACTTCACGCTGCAGCCTCACGTCATCACCATCCCCAAGATCGTGTCGGAGGCCGTGCCGCAGTACTTCACCGACACGGCGGTGGTGACGCACACGGTGTATAACCAGCCGCGCATCACCGTCACCAAGGAGTTCCCGTATCCCTACGACTCTGTCCAGTACAAGCAGGTGACGGAGACCCGGTACGTGACGGAGACGGTCCAAGGCTACCACGGGCCGAGAGTGACATCCACTGTACTGAGGACGCAGATCAGCTACTCACCAGTCTACATCTCCGTCACCCTCACGGACACTGTGCTCTACACCACCACTGTGCTGCAGCCGGTCCGGCAAACAGTGACGGCTACATGCGGCGGCGGAGGGAGCGGACTGACTGTCAATTCTTATGATAATCCTTATGACTAGGAAAAACTCTTACTGTAGAGGTTAGGGTAGCGCAGCAGTAGAGGTCGCAAACACCTGATTTTGATGATCAGGAGGTAATTCTCGGCCATTGCACTACTGAGAGGGAGTCCTCTTCTTTAATCCTAAGGTCGGAAAGCTTTTCCTCCATCAGGATGTACATATCTTTTCCTTCATCTTCATCACACTGAACTCATTACCCCGTTACCCCACCTCACAACCACGCTAGTCCCCTTGCCGTTAGCTTCCTTTAGTTGATTTTGGCCCGCCTCTCAGCCCTTCTCTTCACTGGACTCAAGTGACACACAGGGGTCGTCCTTCAGGAGTGGAATTATTGTTTCCCCAAACTCACCTTCCTGATTAACCTATTTCAGAATATCGATCCCCCCCCCTCCCCTCCGTCCTCTCTCTCTCTCTCTCTCTCTCTCTCTCTCTCTCTCTTCATATTTTGATGTACAAATAATAAACACTGTCAATAATTTGTTTGTTATATTATAGTTAACATGTGACATTCATGTCAATTATTTTTTAATTAAACTAATATATTTGAAATAAAATATATGTTTTAATCAATGCTTTACGATACCCTTTTTGCATAGTCTTGAAAGTGAAAGTATCTGGACCTGATGGACCTGATGGAAAAGTACGACTTTCACCACATAAAAAGAAAATAAAATATGGTGGGTGCTAGAATGTGACTAAGAAACTAGATTAATGAAAAAAAAAAAGCTCTCTGAGGAAAACGCAGGCTCTCAGTACAAGCAGAGGAGAAAACACCGGGCTCAATGCAGAATAATGTGTTTTGCGAGGAGAAAGCTAAACAAGACTGCAAAAGAAAGCTCGTCGGGGTTCAGTTACTGGAAGACCCAGCAGCCAGTCAACGAGACCAGCAGGACGAGGCAGTTTTTTTAGCGGGGTGAGACTGACCATTCCTGTCCACTACCCGAATAGAAGCCCTGCAGGCTCCTCGTCTTATTGATTTTTGTACCGATTCAGTGACGCGGAAAACAGTTTATTTACAGCTTCGAAATATGCATACAGAGGAAAGTGCGGTAGGCTGCGACGGTAAAGAAATCTGCAGGGACTAAATAGATGGGTTTGTTATGTGTTTTTCCCTTCTCTTTTCTCCTGCTCTGTTTTCATTTTCATTTTTTTTTACTTTACCTTATCATACCTCTGACGTCCTCACTCTAACTCTTTTAAGCCCTCAAACTCATCTTCCTCTTTTATTATAATCTGTTTCGCTACAATGAGACAAGCAAAACTTTTGAATTGCTCAGCCGTTCACTTAACACATGAAATGTTTGAAAAACCAAACTGGAATACACGAATAAAAAATGTAAAATATTCCTAAAAATAGCTGTACTTTTCAGGTTACCTTCCCGTCCGAGACCTTGTAATATACGGGAGCATCTCTTGTACGATGGAAATGTTATCTCACATCCACCCGATCCACCCCCCCACACACACACTTCCATTGTGGATGCCATCTTGATTTCGAAGTTATAATTTGTTCTCTTTCAGTTTATTGCATTTATGATTTCTGTCGTCAACCACGTGAGATCCACAGTACTGTTTACTTTCCTTTATTTCTAAGGAACTGTTCTCTCTATTTCTAGGCGTTTAACCTTCAAAGACGTTCCACGCTTTGTCTATAAGAGTGACATTTAGTTGGCACCAAGTTCAGGGGGTTGCAGTTCACGTACAAGATTGACAATGGCCTTTTCCATAGTTTGGTATCATGCATGGACATGTTGTCAGTGAACTCGTGCACGGTTCTGAATCTGAAATGAATGAAATGGTGATCGAAGCCACTTCATTTTTCATCTTTCCCATTGTCGCGCCACGTATAAGGTTGGTCACTATGCCAGATCTTATAGTTTCATTGTTCTCTCGCGTCGACTGTGTGATAATTTGAGCGCCAAATGAGTTTACTACCGTTTCGATGAGTCTGTTCCTCCTGGTCTAAATTCATCGTGCCCTAGTCAGGGTCAGGCCAGTTGAAATCCCGAATAATTACTGAATTTTTGTTTTGTGTTACGGCATGAATCTCTTCATTAAGGACAACGTCGCAGACTGACTGTTGCTTTTAGTGTCTTTGGACAGCTGCAATCGCCTGCTTGTTGTTGTTAGTATTTAGCTTTTCGTAAAAAAAAATCTTATTTCCCTGCGTGTTGTTTGTCAACTTTTGCGGTAGAGAGCATACTTTTGACATAATATAAAACGCCTCCCCTTTTATTGTATAGTCGTTTTTTATGAATTCTTTCGTACTCCGTGGGTGAAAAAGAGAACTGAAGGAGATGGAGGTGGAAGAACTGGTGGAGGAGAAGGGGGAGGAGGAGGAGGAGGAGTTGTTGTTGTTGTTGGTGGTGGTGGTGAATGTGGAGGTGGTGGTGGTGGTGGAGGAGGAGGAGGAGAAGGAGGAGGTGATGGTTGAGGTGGTGATGGTGGTGGGGGAGAGAAAGAGGAGGAGGAAACTAAAGAAGAATAGAAAGTTACAAAAGGAGGAGGAGGAGAGGGAGGAGGAGGAGGAGGAGAAGAAGAAGAAGAAGAAGAAGAAGAAGAAGAAGAAGAAGAAGAAGAAAAAGAAGAAGAAAAAGAAGAAGAAGAAGAAGCAATGAGAAAAATGTTGCTAATTATTGTGATGTTCATAAGAAAAGATGACGGGATAATGATGATTAGAATGATGAGGATGGAAAAGATTCAAAAGAGGATGAAGATGATGAAAAACAGAAGAGAGGCAGAAAACAAAAAATGGGAAGGGCCGTAAGGGAGGCATTTGACAACAGTAGGAACAGGTAAAGTTGGGGGCATACGCTATAGCTGCGCGTGGCGGCGGTGCGCATCTCCGTTCAGTTGGTCCTTTGAGCCTGTGGTAGTGGGAGAGAGCTCATGAACCCAACAGAGGGCCAGTGCAATAGTTTACCTTCAGTTTTACCCTCTCCAGGTATCTCCAGGTAGCCAACCCACTTACCGACCATCCCGAAAGGTAGGATGATCAGCTGGGTAGAATGTTCAACCCTGGATTCGAACTCAGATCTGTAGATTCGTAACTATAGGGACTTTAACCATGCAGTTCTCCGCGTAGGCGTTGGTAAGAGTACAGTAATGTTTTTTGTCTGTATTTCCTCCTGCCTACGACTTTAGCTCTTTTAAGAGGGGAGTATCAAGACACCTCTCCGTCCGAAATTGGCCTCTCTTCTAGCCACTTGCTTTTTGAGGACGAGCGCGTGGCGGGCTTTTTTTTATTTGATTATTACCCTTGAGCTGTATCCTTACTGCAAAAAAAAATGTCCAAAAGTCAACCCTCATACAGCGTTGCTAAATTATCGTATCCACTATTGTATTTACCGTTTTTCCACTGCTGTATTTACCGTTTTTAGACACTTAACTATAGCAAAAAGACACTAATAATTAAACCTTTCAACGGTAACTATAAATAAATGTAGTTAATGGAGTGGAGGAGACAGTTTTGGGGTCGGAAATCGGAAAACATAAGAAGCTAAGTACGACAATCTGGTAACACAGCACTCATACCATATCCCCCCCCCTGTCTTGCAAACCTCCAAGGGTGTATTGCCAGGGAACGAAATCAGGTGGAGACGGAAGCTGAAACCGGTCAAAGGAGAGAAAAAATCGAGAACTGGAGCCCCGAAAGTAAAATGAGGAAGATCAAGACCACTTTCACTTGTACAGATAATGCAAAAACCTACATGAAAGTGGATAACTACAAACTTAAATTAATGATAGCTCTGGTCTCGAAAATATGAAAATTTGGACCTATAAAACAAGCTTATTTATCCCTCTCTTACAAGCATATTTGAAAGTTCCTGGATGAAGAACGAGCACTATCGTCTCGCATTCATGTTTAGATTAACCTAGTGGATAGTGGATAGTGGATAGTCGGTATAATTAAGCAAAAATCTGTCTACTCATTCTCTCTCAAAAGCTGCTCTCACAAAGCGAGTGAAAGATGCTTATTATCTCTTTCTCCTCCATGCCCTTTTTTTTTCTATTCGTATCTTATTCGAGTATATGACCCTTCGCTTCCTCTCACAGACGCTGAAACCCAGACAAGAAGCGTCGAGAAGGAGAGCAAACTGAAACTAGTCGCGGCTTGTGCTGACGGCGACCGAAGTCCAGTACGAAAGAGAAAAGTATATCAGTGTTGTTCGGTGGGAATGAGCCTCAGGGTGACTCACATTATTTTTCTTTTTCCTCTACTTTTTCTCTATCATAAACAGATGGATGATAAAATAGGTAATCAATGGCTGCACTATAGTCATTTATGAGTTAACCTTTATGGCCCCCTAACCCCCCTCCCCACCCCACACACACACGTATACACACCTCCTCGCCCGTCTCCCCGAACTCGTTGACTCTGCTTTTGTCCACCGGGTACAGCCTGGAACGTGTGTGCAAAGGTATAGGCTGGGACACAGAAGTACAGTTTTCCTCAGTGGTGGAGGCAGAGTGTATGGAACTTTAACGCGCCATACCCCGCACAAGGAGAACTAAAATTGCCTCTAGGTCCCTGACAACTGTTTGGGCATATATTCACTCGTTACCTTTATTTACCTTTTCACTGCCACGTCCGGTCACGTTGCGGGTATAACCTAACCATGATATACCACAATGGATTGAATATTCATGTCAAAACTGGCTTGGTGTCGGTCGTGCACACTGTTTGTAGTTATATATGTAAATGAGAGACAATACGTAGGTCTCTTAGGTGTCTTATCGCATTGAAAGGACAAGAAAGGGTAGAACTTTTTTCCAACACTATTCCGAATATCCTGAATACCCCACATATACAAAACCCCCCTTATTTCCCTCTGTTTCTGTCTGGAAAATGTACATCTTCGTATACCCGGAAGCCGGTTTACTTTCCTTGGCATTCACTCTCTCTCTCTCTCCTCCCCGCCATCATTATCAACAACGATGTGGAAGACCGGCTCGACCTGGGTGCACTTGCTCCAAGAAAGGTTTTTGTGCCCCTCTCCTTTCTACTGCCTTCAACTTGTGGATGCAATGAAAAGCAGACCACTGGTGGGCGTTGTATTCTGTAACGTGTAATATAGATGAAATGTCAAGGAACAACTGTAGATTCGTAAATACCATGTAAACAACAGCTACATCGTGTCTTGACCGTCATTAACAAATAAATATCTATAAATCTACCTATCTATCCATTTATCTATCTATCTATCTATCTATCTATCTATCTATCTGTTTCTATTTATCTTTCTTTACATATTTTTATTTTTTCAAAGATTATTCTAATGTGTGACATCGAGCATCTCTCACAAAAGGTGGCATCGAGACAGTAACGGTGAGCAGAAAGGACAAACTGTAACTTGATGTGGGATAAGTTGCAAGCCATAAAGGCTCAATCCTATACGAAGGACCTTATAAGTACAGTTCGTGAAATATAGTTTTCTGTCTGCTTTATGGTCCACAATAAAGGACTCCTGGACAGCAACTCATCGACAGCCGTCTCGGCTAGCGGAGAAGACAGTAAAGGTGCGGTCACACTAGCTGCTGATATCGCTGGATCCAGCGGTACGGCTTGATAGTCCAGCCATTTGCGCTGCACAAGCGATTGATACCGGCTGCTTTGAGCTATCGATACGGACCGTTTTCACTGGCATGTACTGCTAGTGATAGCGGTAGCCGAATGGAAGGTAATAAGAAACTATCGTTTATTCAGCATACATGCAATCAAAAAAATATTCCATTTCTTTTTTGGGGAGGGATTTTAAATGCGTAATAAAAGAGCTAGACGACAATACAAGAAAATTTCCAAATGTATTTTTTTTTCTTTAATGGAAATATAATATTCAGTTCTCATTTGATCTCGGTGACTTTCCAACGGGTCACCAGTACAGCAAGAGCAAGAGCAAGAGCGAACACACTTGCCAGCCATGGTCTTATCCACTTTCGTTTCACTGTTCTTTTCTTCTTTAAGTCCTCACTGGCTACAAAACAAGTGGAAAGAGTAATTGTGGACAGAGCGAATCCAAGAAGTGCTTCCTCCATAGCGTCTAGTGTTGTTATGATATGATCGGCTATACAGTGACAAGCCACCTCCTGACCTTTACTTTTTTTTTCCGAGTAGACTTTTTTGCGGTTTTTACAGAAGTGTGAAGACTCCATACCGCAGGGAGCGAACGTGACAGTGCACCTTGAAACTCCACACTCAATGTCCAGCTCAAGAATAGACTCGATTCACGCTCAGCCACGCCCTCGAGGAGCACAGTGTGTGAATATTGTACACAAACGAGGAGAGAGAGAGAGAGAGAGAGAGAGAGAGAGAGAGAGAGAGAGAGAGAGAGAGAGAGAGAGAGAGAGAGAGAGAGAGAGAGAGAGAGAGAGAGAGAGAGAGAGAGAGAGAGAGAGAGAGAGAGAGAGAGCCCAACCTGCGGTGCCCTTCTATAAATCGACCATATGAGAGTAAAAGTAGCCAGGCTACTTTCTCCGTCGTCTTCACCCTCCCTCTGTCCATATTACATAAACGGCAGTAATAAAGAATATTGGAAGACAACGGTTGATCGTAATGCAACAACGGTTTTCTCTACAGCATCTCATACGCAGTCGTCAATCGTGACTTCTTGCCTTAACGCAAAAACCTTGATATATTTTTTTCAGACACTATTCATACCTGTCACGTATTTTGTGCATTGACGAGACATAAGTTTTTACAGTCCCTTTTAATGACGGATCACCCCAGCGAAGGCACCCTCGCCAGGTGTCCCCTACATGCACCAAGCGGCGCACCCCACGCCCCTTGGTAAAATGCGGCCGGTTTATACGCCCCGAAGGAAACACTGGTGAAAGGGAGAGTGACTGACTCGGACCACTTTTGTGAGAGAAAGGAGAGAGAGAGAGAGAGAGAGAGAGAGAGAGAGAGAGAGAGAGAGAGAGAGAGAGAGAGAGAGAGAGAGAGAGAGAGAGAGAGAGAGCGAGAGAGAGAGAGAGAGAGAGAGAGAGAGAGAGAGAGAGAGAGAGAGAGAGAGAGAGAGAGAGAGAGAGAGAGAGAGACCCCTCCCTTTCTGCCCTTTCCATTCATAGCCCTTCCCTGCCCATTCCGTTCGTCTGGCCCGTTAACTGTACGTACTGACAACACTTCCATGGGGTTGCCTTTTGTCTGTCTTACCCCCTGAAGTATCTCTCTCTCTCTCTCTCTCTCTCTCTCTCTCTCTCTCTGACATATCGCCAAACATGCCTGCTGAACCAGTTTGTTTACTTATCCAGCACAATCTTGTCTCTCAAGAGGTTTTGCTTTTCCTCAAGCTCTTAGAAAGTAATTGTAACACTACCCAGTTATACAAAAATAGACAACTATCGAAACTTACTTTTTTCATTGACTAGACAGTTGATATTACGTTTGTTACACCGGGTCATGTCGCCAATGCCTGATGAGGAGAGAAGAGAGGGAGAAAGGGAGAAATGGGATGATGAAGCAGCCGAGGCCATCACCCAGACACCCACTGCTCGTAAAATTGGGGTGTGGTGGCGACCGGGACCCTCCCAACAATCCCCTCTCTTCCTCTGCCCGGTCACCATCCCCGCCCTCTAAGTCCCGTAATGGGCGGACGCGTTCAACCCTCCCTTCTCATACGTAGACTTCCCACAGGCATGTGCCCTAGATGCAGTCAGACGTAACGTTAGCAGCCATGGCAGCAACGGCAGCATCCATGTTACCTTAAGATAGCAATATTGCAGTCGAATAAGTTAGTTAAAATCTCCTTACGAATTCACTTTTTACGTCCTAAAGTGGCTGCCTTATCAGATACTATTATAGTGAAATAGGTTAGTTGTTTCCGGACTTGACAAGTTGTGAGTACGCCAATCCTCATACGAATAAAGTTGCTATCTCAAAAAAGGAACGATTCTCATGTGTGTTTACGCAATGCACAAAACACTGTGATCACGTGCTTATATCAACAACCAGGGAAAAAAAAATTACAGAAGCAGGAACGTGTTATGACGATAGATGGCTTGATGTCACTCCTCACCTTAGAACCAGGAAACTGAAAGAACAAACCCACACTCTTCCTGGTGATGTGTCGTTGCTTAATGAGATGTTGAGTTCATTCTAAATCACACTGACAAATCATAACAGCAAAGTTGATAAACCGCCAAATTCACGCAGTAGTGCTAAGCTCTCACCCTCAATAGATGGTCTCGCCACACCATGTTTGTTAGAGACGCAGAAAATATGATGGATGATATTTATGTATGCTCACTATGCTTATTCATTTTCTGTGCATCTTCGATCTATTAAGATATACACTCGTTTACCCGTAGTACAAAATATTTACTCTCCATATGGGTTCTAATCACGGTTACTGGTCAAAAAATAAATATGTAGGTTACGTATAAAAATAGTTTCGCGTCTCTGTATGCTCGTGTGTGGAGAAAGGGCGAGTGAGCATCATGGATTAATGAAAAAATAAAGGTTAAAGTTATTATGATGACTATTAAAAACAAAAAATGGACTTGGTCGGGTCAAATCATGCGTATAAGTGGTAGCAGAAAAACAAACAAAGTAAAAGTGTGGCATCTCATAAATTCTAGAAGGCAGGACAAACAGAGGACCAGGTGGAGAGATTAAATTAAAAAAAAGAAATTCCAGGAGCGGGGATGGAAGGAATGCACAAACGTAAGGAAGAAATAGGGAGTGTTGGGGAAGACCTTTGTCCCGCAGTGGACTATTAATTAATGGCTGAAACAATTGCTGCTGATGACAATAATGGTGATGATGATGTTGATGATGACGATGGTGTGTGTGTGCGTGTGTGAGAGAGAGAGAGAGAGAGAGAGAGAGAGAGAGAGAGAGAGAGAGAGAGAGAGAGAGAGAGAGAGAGAGAGAGAGAGAGAGAGAGAGAGAGAGATCACCACTACTATCAGCATCACTCATTTTGTACTTCCAATTGTTGTAGAGGTTGGGTAAGGAGGACGTGTGAGCTGTTGAGGTGACCGTTCAAGCTAAGCATCATTAGGAAAGGTCAGGCGGCATACCCTACCCCAGACCTAGAGGATTCTAATGTGTTTCGTTTCCGAGTGGATCGAACTCCCTTCAACATGCGTAGATCAGTGCTCTCAAAGTATATTATTATTATTATTATTATTATTATTATTATTATTATTATTATTATTATTATTATTATTATAGTAGTAGTAATCTAATAGTAGTAGTAGTAGTAGTAGTAGTAGTAGTAGTAGTAGTAGTAACAGTAGTAGTAATAGTAGTAGTAGCAGCAGCAGCAGCAACAGCAGCAGTAGTAGCAGTAGCAGTAGTAGTAGTAGTAGTAGTAGTATAATGGTAGTAACATTGATACTGATGATGATGATGATGATGGTGATGATAATGATAATGATTATGATGATAATAGTAATAACAATAATAATAACAATAAGTAATAATGATAATAATAATAATAATAATAATAATAATAATAATAATAATAATAATAATAATAATAATAATAATAATAATAATAATAATAATAATAATAATAATAATAATAATAATAATAATAATAATAGTAATGATAATAATAATAATTATAATTATAATTATAATGATGGTAAAACAACAACAACAACAACAACAACAGTAATGAAACTAATGATAATGTAAAAAAAAATCTGCATCTACAGTCACGCAGTTTGTAAATGATACATTTTTACTTCTTTCGCACTCACATGACTCCGACTTACTGCAAAACAATAAAGTATTAATGTTGTCTATTAATGATTTAACATCAAACGTATTTCAAAACAGCATCGGTGCATTATGAAAAATTTAAGTTTATATAGCTTTTATTGATCGATTCCCTCATGCCTAGTAAAACAAAAGAAATCAGAAGTTCATTGTTTCCACTACTAATACATTATAGAGGATGCATGAAGCAAAAGGGGCGCTAATAAACAATAAACGTTTGTCTGTCACCACTACCGTTCATTCCTCTCAACATTCCTGAAAATTTCAAGCTATTCTAACCCGCCCTAACTTCCTTCCTGCTCGGCCCCTACTTCCAAATCCACACCGCCGCTCCTTTCCAGCATTCCATATCATCCAGTGTAACTCTCGCCCTTCACATCGCCCGCCCCTCTCGTCCAGTATCGCGAGTTTTTGCCGAGGCCGGTGGCTGGACGGGTCGAGGCTATAAAGGTGAGAGTTCCCTTAGCTCGTGGCTCAGTTTGCCGTCCGCCTTCCCCACAAACTGACCTGACGGCTGTTGCTTCTGTTCCACCTCATCCCTCATTCAGAAAGGTACAAAACACTCATCAAAATACACACCCAATAATTAGATAATGCAATGATATGGTCTTATTTTTAGCAGCTCGAAGGGTCCCTTAAACATAGATTGTTGATGATATGAAAATGGGGAAAAAGTAAGCGTGGCCTCTGAATGCATGTGAATGTTCTGAAGTGTCACTTGAACCGTGTGTCGCGCAGTACGGGAAGAGGCATTGGCCAATGGGCATTCTCAACACCCCGGCAAGACTTTCTAAATATTAGCGTTTCACAATCTAACCAAGTAACCTCTGTGCTTATATACTTAAATATCTTTATATTTTCTAAACACGCTTATGTTCATGACCATATATATATAATTTTTTTAAATTTTTTTATTTCTTATTATTCATCTCGTTATAATGACCATGTATCAGTTAATTTCCAAACAAGCTGAATAATATTGCCCGAACATATGAGTCCATGGTATCACGTTGAGGAAGAGTGACTCAGAAGCTTCTAACATGACAGGATGGCCTGGGTCCTCTGGGCGCTGGCCACTGCCGCCGCGGCTGTCACTCTCACAGCGGCTGACGGTGCAGGCTACGGCGGCTACGGTGGTGGCTACGGCGGCTACGCTCCAAGTTACCATGCCCCAGCACCTGCTTACTACCCCCCTCCTCTTCCTCCTCCTCCTCCAATTTCTTACCCCGTCATTCCTGTATATGGCGGTGGATACGGCGGTGGAGGTGGCTACGGCGGCGGAGGAAAGAAGGGCGGAGGAGGCTACGGCGGAGGAAAGAAAGGGGGAGGAGGAGGAGGATTCGGAAATATTTTCAAGGGACTTGGAGATGGCTTATTTGGAGGGGGAGGCGGCAAGGGCAAAGGTAAAGGTGGCGGCGGCGGCGTCGGCGGCCCAATAGTCACTCCCGTACACTTGCCCCCTCCACCCCCGGTGAAACAGCACCATGTCGTGAACGTCAAGGTGCCCCAGTGCAAGCCCCTCACACACTACATCACGCAGGTCATCACCGAGGCCCACCCGGTAAGTGACTCCCCGCACCTCCTGCCTCAACACAGGAGCAACAGTGCTCAGCTTTCATCTCATATATATATATATATATATATATATATATATATATATATATATATATATATATATATATATATATCTATATATATGTCTAAATATATATATATATATATATATATATATATATATATATATATATATATATATATATATATATATGTGTGTGTGTGTGTGTGTGTGTGTGTGTGTGTGTGTGTGTGTGTGTGTGTGTGTGTGTGTGTGTGTGTGTGTGTGTGTGTGTGTGTGTGTGTGTGTGTGTGTGTGTGTGTGTGTGTATATATATATATATATATATATATATATATATATATATATATATATATATATATATATATATATATATATATATATATATTCCTCTCAGATCTATAAATGACCTTTTTTTTTCGTTCCAAGGCCCCACATGTCCACACCAAGTACGTGGATAAGGTGGTGCCATCTATCGTAGTCAAGACCAGATACGAACGCCTGACGGAGACCGCTGTGGCGACGGACGTGGTGCAGAACGTTATCACCTTCACCGAAACCAAGTCTGTCCCTGTGACGCAGATTAGCACCGTTATTGACGTACGTCCCATAAGAACATATCAGTAAAAAAAACTTCCTTAAAGTCAAGTTTTACATGTGTTTTATTTTGTTTAAGTCTAAAGTGATATCTTCATACAGGTTTCTAGGCACCAAACTTTTCATACACCGTTGCTGGCGAAGGTAAACGTAATACAAATATTACAACAATGAAAAGGAAGCGAGCTCGGTCCATCATAGAAAGTGTAGGTCCAAAAACACGACTACAAACAAAATTTCACGATAATAATAAAAAAATCGAATTTTTCCCCAGGTCCAGACAGAATTCAAGACTAGCTATATCTACCAAACCACGACACAATTGAGCTACACACCCGTCTACAAGACAGAGTACGTCACAAACGTCCAATACGTCACCAAGGTGGAGACCGTGCCAGACGTCCGGGTGTCCATCGTCACCAAGTCCATCGTCCTGCCGCCCTCCGACTATGTCACTGTCACGAAGGTAAGCTGTGACTCATGTGTTGAGGGGGGGGGGGGTAGGGGGTGAAAGATGAAAGTAACTTTCTCTCTCTCTCTCTCTCTCTCTCTCTCTCTCTCTCTCTCTCTCTCTCTCTCTCTCTCTCTCTCTCTCTCTCTCTCTCTCTCTCTCTCTCTCTCTCTCTCTCTCTCTCTCTCTCTCTCTCTCTCTCTCTCTCTCTCTCATTACCATGGAAAGGAGTGTCTAGTCTTTTGATATTATCATCATGGCTTAATAAGCATAAACTAAGCTAGAAATGAGAAAAAAATAACCCTCTGAAGCACTGAAATAAATCTGGAAATAAATTTCTTCTTTCTCTATATTTTAGTTCCTAACCATTAACACTTTAAGTAAATCAATTCAAATACTAAAATGAATGGCGACTCTGAACGTCATTGTTTGTTTGTCTTAACTGACTACACTACCAAAATAAATTACAAATTTTATTTGATAAAAAACTTGAACCATGCGGAACGAAAGGCATATTCTGTTAATCCGGAGAAGAATAATCTGCATATTCTGTTACCCAGAATAGAATGATCTGCACATTAAAAAAAGTATTATGAACATCTCTTCCTTTATTATCAACACACACACACACACACACACACACACACACACACACACACATTAATTCCCTCCTCTCCCTGCAGCCCCTCCTGGTGGAGCAGCCGCGCTACCAGAACCAGGTGGTGACGGAGTACGTGACGGTGCAGGCCCAGTGTGGCGGCGGAGGTTATGGCTCAGGCCAGCCCAGTGTACCGCTGGGTATCGGATTTGGGCCCGGTGGTGGTAACTTCAATGAATTTTCTTCCATTAGCTCTCACGCTCCACCGCACCTCTACGGTTCGAATGTCTAATTAAGGTTGAAGAGGATGACGGCCACATCGAGGCTGTTACATCCTTTATTAACTGTCCCAAAAACCACGCTTTGTTTCTACGCCCCGTTGTTATTCACTGTTCCCTCACGCTTTGTTATTACCGCAAGACGTCCCATCCCCTACTCTAGAAGGGTTCTCGAACCCTTACCTCCAGTAGTTCAAAGAAAAGCTTTGACATGTTATGCAGCCAACTAGTTGTTCAAATGCCTCTCCTGCTTGTTCTCTCTTTTTTTATTTCTGGTACGTGAATGAACATACAGCAATTTCAAACATTAAATGTAAAGTACATATAGCAAAATAATAAGAGAGCATTTGCAAGCAACTATAGGTATACATTGGTGTAACTAAGGTAATACTTAGTTAATGAGTTAGTTATTTCGTGTGTGTGTGTGTGTGTGTGTGTGTGTGTGTGTGTGTGTGTGTGTGTGTGTGTGTACATCCTATACAGTATATCAGTTCTCAGGTCATTCCAATTCCCTACTCTCTTCAGTCACCTCTTCGAGGTCAAAACCCTAAGTAATGCTAAATGAAAATTGAGTACTCTCTCTCTCTCTCTCTCTCTCTCTCTCTCTCTCTCTCTCTCTCTCTCTCTCTATATATATATATATATATATATATATATATATATATATATATATATATATATATATATATATATATATATATATATATATATATATATATATATATATATATATATATATATATATATATATATATATATATATATATATATATATATATATATATATATATACACACACATATACTCTCTCCAGTTCAGTCAGTTCGCAAGTCTAGGACCTGTGGATCACAACCACAATCTAGTCTAAGATAATTTTTATTAATTTCCTTGTGTGTATATAATGCATCTTTAATTGTTCAGATGAATAACATTGCCAAGTATACAAAAACAGCCCTTCCAAACTTTTAATATTCATATACGTTTCTGTGATTTTTGGAAGAGTTCTTCGTGATACTAGACCAATCTCTTACATATTTCTTTGTGATGCAGCCATGTAATATTTTGTTCACTTTGTGCACAAAATCATGATTGAACATTCTTGTTTATGTGACGCAGTAATCGCGTATTCTTCCCTTAAAACAGATGCAACAATCATCCTACTTTTGAAATCATCAAACTATTAAATACTCACTTAACATTAGCTGATTTAGTTACTGTTCCTTACAGATTAAATAAACTTTCACACAATGCACGAATCATACTTTATGAATAGATCCTTATACAGTGTTATAATGGTGTGTGGGTGTGTGTGGGTGTGTTTGTGTACTACTACTACTACTACTACTACTAATAATAATAATAATAATGATCATAATAATAGTGATAAATGGATTATTCATTGCTGAAAAGTTACACAATACAAATACGAAATATAGATGAATAGCCTACAGTGTTATGAGTAGTGAGGAGGTGTAGAGGGGAGGGGGGGGGGTGTAGTCTATCGAGGTGATAGGCCGGTCTAAACTGACATAAACCCCCAGGGCGATGCGAATTTTGGTGTGTGTTTGTGTGTGTGTGTGTGTGTGTGTGTGTGTGTGTGTCGCCCACGTAGATTCTTAATTTCCTGTCTATGTTCCTCCCGTTTACCTATGTTTTTGGTATTTATATTCTTTGGAAACACAGGGGTATCGACGAGGGCGAACCCCACCTCCCGTTAGGAGGTTGTATTCTACTGTAATTTCTATATTTTAGCGAGCGTAAACACTGGTGAACCAAGGAACGTTTTGGGCTACTCCGCCGCCTGCGTCCGCGCGGCTATTAATTATCAAGCTTGTTTTCATCTCTCGTATGGAGTATGCATCTCACGACGTGTGGGGGGGGCACCGCTCACACAGCTCTCCTGGACAGAGGGGCTTTTCGTCTCATCAGCTCTCCTCCTCTTACTGACAACCTTCTACCTCTTAAGTTTCACCGCCATGTTGCCTCTGGTTCTATTTTCTATCGATATTTTCATGCTGATTGCTCTTCTGAACTTGCTAACTGCACTCATGCTCCTTCCTATACTGTCCAAACCCCTTATGCAAGAGTTAACCAGCATCTCCATTCTTTCATCCACTTCAAGGGTAAACTCTGGAACAGCTTTCCTTCGTCTGTATTTCCTCCTGCCTATGACTTGGCCTCTTTCAAGAAGAGTGTATCAAGACACCTCTCCACCCGAAATTGATACTCTTTACTTTTATATTTTATGGGAGCGGCGAGTAGTGGGCTTTTTTTTTGTACTTTTTTTTGTTGTTGTTCCCCTTGAGCCGTGTCCTTTGATGTAAAAAAAAAAAAAAATCTCTACAATCTTTCCTATTCTTTTTTTCTTCTTTTTTTTTGGTATTTCGTTGGGGATATACCCCAATGGAGAAGGCGGAGCATGCCGCGCAACCCCCCAGACGGCTGTCCTATTCTTATTGTGGAGCGCTGCTATGGCGGCGGACCGTGTGGTATTATGAGACATCCCAGTATCGTGAGACATCCCATCATGAATTTTGAAACGGTACCGTGTGTGGTGTCATCTGTCATCCGGTATCGTAAGACATCCCATCCTTAATTTCGCATCGCGGAACCCAATCTTTACTATCACAGAGTAACTAAGTGAAGCATGTAGAAAAGTACCAAGGAGTTCTAAAAAGCGATGCAAAGCGGAACAGGTCACAAGAAGAAGAAGAGTGATTGTTGATGTGTATAGGCGTGTGCGCGGGATGCCGCCGGGCCAGCTGATCGGTGTTGTTGGCGCGCGAGTGTTGGAGGCGGCGAGGCGTGCTGGTCCCCGTGCTGCGGCGTGTTCCCTGGCAGTCATGGCACCGAAGAGGAAGCAGGTGAGTCGGTGGTTCTTGATGAGTAATGCTGTGAAGGCTGGCAGCGTGGCAGATTAACAGGAGTGTGGATACTGGTGACTGGTAGTGACAGGGAATCTTTTCGTAGTGTTGCTGTGGTTTATTTCGCTTGTTATCAGCACAGCACAGCAGTGGCATAAGGTATAGCACTCTTAAGGGAACTATATGTAAAACTCCAGGTGTTATGAGAGCTGTTTTTATTTTGCATATTTGGCCAATCCATGACTGCGCTTCTGTGGTGTGGTTTACTGATATTTGGGTGATGTTAGACTTCTAGAAGCTGTTCAGAGAAGGTGGACTAAGGAAATCATTGGGTTGTGTGACGTACCTTAAAGTGATCGTCTCGTGCAATTAAAGCCCCGTTCTCATTGTGCCGACTCTGGGCCACGACTCTAGGGTACACGAGGTCTTGGGTGTTGATGTGAAAGGGTCGGGCATGTCTTGAAAGAGGTCTTCTTTCTTCTTTTGGAGTGCTGAGACTTGCCGAATGCTGCGCCGACGTCATGACGGGAGTCTGGAGTCGTGAGGGTTAGCGCAAAAAAGTATTCCATGCTAAACTTTCACGACAAGAGTCGGCAAGAGTATGGACTAACTGTCACTTCCGGTTGAGGTCTGAGGGAGGTCGGGGGCATTCGTCATGACTGTCGTCAATAGTCTTGGCTTGTCTTGAGACAGTCGTGACGACTGTCGGGGCCATTTTCCAAATTTTTACAGTTTTCTGTCGGCACAGTCGTCTGTGCTGACTACTTAAGAATGATGAGGGACTGTCGTGACAACACCAAAACTGGACAGCATACTCTAAGTGTGGCCTAACTAATGCTAAATAGAGTCTGAGGATGACCACTGCACTTTTATTTGTTATCGTCCTGTTAATAAACCCTAATATCCTGGTAGCCCTATTCCACGCACTAATACATTGCTTCCTTAGTTTTAGGTCAGAGTTCACTAACACTCCCAATCAGAGTTCACTAAGACTCCCAAAAGGAACCCTGTGTCCTTCAATGCTTCAAAAACACAATTTCTCCACCTATCAGCTCAACACAATCTTCCAAACACCTATCCCCTATTCTTCAGCAACACTCAGCTGTCGCCTTCTTCAACACTAAACATCCTCGTCTGTCGTCTGCCCTTGTATGGAGTATGCATCTCATGGCTTGTGTGTGGGGGGGCGCCACTCACACAGCTCTCTTGCTTACTCCTACTGATAGTCTTCTACCTCTTAAATTCTGCCACCATGTTGCCTATCTTTCTATCTTCTATTGATATTTTCACGCAGACTGCTCTTCTGAACTTACTAACTGCATGCCTCCCCGCCTCCCGTGGCCTCACCGCACACGACTTTCTACTCAAGCTCAACCCTTTACTGTCCAAATCCCTTACGCACTAGTTAACCAGCATTTTCACTCTTTCATCCCTCACGCAGGTAAACTCTGGAACAATCTTCCTTCAGCTGTTTTCCTCCTGTCTATGACTTGAACTCTTTCAAGAGGAGGGTATCAGGACACCTCTCCTGCCGAAGTTGACCTATCTTTTGGCCACTCTTCTGAGCTGTTTATAGGAGCAGCAAATAGTGGGCTTTTTTTTCATTATTGTTTCCTTTTTATTTTTTTATTTTTACCCTTGAGCTGCCTCCTTTGCTGTAATTTTTTTTTTCTTTTTCACCCCAAGCAGTATGTAATTCCTGTGAAGTCAGACAGTGTTTGCACTACTTCTTAAGTACACCTGATAGATATAGAAGTATATGAGATGAACCACACCCTTCTTCCAGGAGAGTGCAGAAGAGGCCCCAGACAAAGATCAATCCAAGAAGACCAAGAAAGAAGACTTTTCTTCTGATTCCAAGACAAGTGATGGCAAGAAATGGAATCTGAAGATTGTTTCTTGGAATGTTGATGGTTTGCGAGCATGGGTGAAGGTAAAACAACTCATCTATGCTTTACTATTGAAAAAAAATCTTGGTCTGTCATAAAAGTTATTGCTAGGGATATTCGGTTGTTTTGAGCATAACTATGATAAGGTAACACCCCATGATACTCATAACTTGATTTAAAATGCTAATTATTTTGTCTATAGACAAGGTTTGTCTCCATGATTTACCAAAACATAACCTTAAAATCTATAGCAAATGATGTAATTAAAGCAAAATTCTTGGAAGGCACTACAGGTTGTCCCTATTAAATGTTGTTGTAGCAATGGCAGAACTAGCAAAATCACTCGTGGTGAGTGGTTGTTTTGGTCTGCATATACATACTGTATAATACATAGTGTACAAATTGTGCTTTTAACAGTTTTACAGACATTTACTACAAAGAATACATCAAGGGAAATTCGTACCAGTTCTTCGTCTGTCCCTTTTAAAACACACTTGGGTCATTTCATACATCTGATTTTGGCTTTCCAGAAAGATGGCCTTTCTGTGTTTGAACTTGAGGACCCAGACATTGTTTGCCTTCAAGAGATCAAATGCAGTGATGCTAAGATGCCTCAAGAGGCCAAGAGTGTTCAGGGCTACAAGAGTTACTTTATGCCAGGTAAATAACTTAAGTGTTTTGGGTCTGAGGCACTTCTCAGCTAGTATTGCTGAAGTTTGGTCATTGGGCTCCAGTCTGTTTCTTGCATAGCACAATTTATTTGTAAATATTTTGGGTTGACTTTGAATTATATTTTTCTAATTCCTGTATTTTGTGATAGATGTTTGCATTGGTGATTTAGGGAAGAAAGGCAAGGAAAGGAGTGGGAAGAGAGAGCTCACAGTATGTCAGTTCATGAATTATCTCACCTATTCATCAAGATCACTCCACATCTCTGACTATAGTCCTTGTGATTCATGTAATGTTTTGATCTTGACTGGAAATTTCATGTCTCACCCCTCATGAAATCAGCTTCCTTGAGATTGGGGCTTATGTTCTGTCTGCTAATTCATCCCCAGAGGTCATACCCATCCTTATATGGGGCTTCACTCATGCATCTTCCAAACAGACTGAAGTCAAAGAACACTTTCCAACTCTCCTGTAAGTGATAGTCTTCGGCATCTTCCAGCCCATTGCATTTCTGCATCCCCTGTTATGTTTTAATGCTCTTTTCATGCTCACTAATCTTCTGAACTTGTTAATGTGGAACATTCAAAAGTGCAAACAAGTAGAGGGCAGTACTGTAGGATCAGTTCCTCTTTCTAGCAGAAAACCAAAACAACGTTCCTCCCTTTTATATCCCTAAAACACTTGACACCCTCTCATCAGTGAAAATTGCCTGCACCACTAATGGACTGACGTCATTCAGAAGGCCCCTCAATAGAGCCTACCGACACCAGCGGCAACCCCCCCCCCCCCACCAAAAAAAAAATCCATCTTTTTAGGATTTTGTTTTAGCCAATCATATGCTTTCAGTGTGTCAACTTGGCTTTTGACAAAAAATAAATAAAAATAAGTATTGTGACATAAGATCTCATACATTACTCCTGAAACCACTGGTGGAAATTTATAGTGTTCTGTCTGGGTTGCCTTGTTCTTGACTGACAGAAGTAGCTTATTGCAGTACCTTTCCTGGCAGCAGTTTTGAACACTGGACTGCTTTGGGATCTTCAGTACCAACGTGTATTTTAATTTCATTTTAACCAAAAATGAAGGTGATGGTCAAAATGCATGCTTAGCTAATGCATTAATATGAATCAAATATATTTGGAAGCCTGATATTATTCATTTTTACATCAACTTGACGAAACGATGGCAAGAAGATAGATATGTCAGTTTGCCCATGACTTAGCTTTGTAATACAATAAATAAAAGTTGTGATATTTTCTTTTTAATTATTCTTCAGTGAAATTATTTTAATTCCTTCAATGAAATATAATAGTACTTTGCCTCACAGCTCTTTAATGTAAAAAAAAAAGGATTTTTCATGCCCCTTCATCTGCTGCAGACAGAAGAGCAGATAACAGTGCTGTTCCCTGCCTGAACTCAGCTTTGAAACTCTCATCATTATATAGCTCCACCCTTCCAACAGCCCTTCTGCACAAGACCACACTCGTCCTCTTCTGTATGCTGCCTTCTTTTAGTAATGGAGGTGTTAATCAGTATCCTCACCTTTTCCTATATGTTACTGATCAGTTTTAGATCAGTCTTACTCCATTGTTTTCATGCTTTCTACAATTTAGGCTCCCTCAGAGGTGAGTATCAGCTTTCAAGGTACCAAGCTAATTTGAACTTCCCAGTTTTGGAAACCTGTCCATTTTTTGTGGCTGTAGAATTTTTTCTTTTAAACTTTTGGATTGTCCTTTTTCTTAAAGTTATAGATATAATCCACGAATATACTGATGTCTGATATGGTAATTATATTTTTCAGCTGAGAAGGATGGCTACTCTGGGGTTGCCCTGTATTCCAAGGTGGAGCCCCTCTCAGTCACGTACGGACTGAATGACAAGACACATGATGCTGAGGGTCGCTGCATCACTGCAGAGTATGAGAAATTTTATTTGGTGACATCATGTGAGTACAATTTACAGGATGCTTGCTGTTCTTTTTCATAAATAATTTACCAAGGGCAGATGAAACGAGAAATGAAAATTTTCCTGACACCTGTGCACTGCAGTGATGCTAGTTTGGGTGTTACTTTATATTCTTATATTAAAAGCCTCATATCAAGGCTTAAGAAGTAGCAGCACTGTTGCCCAGCACAACCTATCAAAATTACAATAGAGAAGTGTAGGGATGGGTAGAGGGCTAAATACTGTATTCCTGGGTTTAGAAGGAGCGTTCAACCCCAGCCCGTTGGTGGCGCAGCCCAATTTTATTTATAGTTGCTGCAGTGATATTTGGCTCTAGCTTGGCCCATGTTGCCCCCCAGTGCTTCTCTTGACTGAAATTGCTGAAGTTATGGTTGATTGAATGCCTGGACAGTATGTTGGTAATTTTTCGCCACTCAGTAATGGTTTGAAAAATCAGCATTTTTCGGTGGGACTTGAACCTAGGTCCAAGGGTTCACCACATCTGCACACTAACCACTTGGCCACCGCCTCCCTCATATACAATTACACTGAATAAATAAGCCTATAAATATATTACATCTTTTGACAACATTGAAATTAAAAAAAGAATTGCTCTGATGTGAGGGCCTCAAGGTCACTGAGCATATGTAACAAGTTGCATTCATTTGGTTGCATGCACTTGGCTGCATTGGTGTGTGAGCTGCTTAACCCTTAAACGACGAGTATTGTTTTCACTGAATGGTCACAGCGGTGAAATCCAAATTGCAATATGTTGTGTAATAGACATGCTAGCAGGTGTGAAGTGTAGCCAGGATGTGATCTGCTGGCACAAAATACTGCTCTAGGGAGCTTGGGGCGGGCCTCCGTCCAGGACACACAACATGTCAACACAGGCTGGCCACGGTGGCAGCATGCTTCATGCTTCCTCCCTCTTACAACTGAATGTCAGTAATATAAATTGTTCTCTACACTGAAACAATTTTGACATCTACTTTACTCAATTACTTTCACTCCTCCTCAGAGCTGGGTGTTTCAGTCGAGGGAACACTTGCCTTACGCATAGCCTACTTACCCTGCACTGTTGTCAGGGAAGCACTTGCTGGGCTAGAGGGCAGTACGGATAGTGAAATAACATCATCACTCTCTTAAGTCACTCATTATTGCTGTCACTACTCACAATGTTTTCATCACTGTTATCCTTGTACTCAGAACAATATTCACCCTATCCTGTCATTTCCTCCTGATGTGTCTCCGTGTTTCCCTGTATTTTCTGATCTTAGGGTTCCAGGGCTGCTCAGTGAGGACTAATAATCTTACCTATTTCAAATCCACTTTAGAGTTCAAGTAGTCAAAGAATTTTACATAGTTAGTAGAGTTAGGTGGGAGATAAACAGCACAGATGTATTTAGTAATAGAGTGACAATGAAGTCTTAGCCAGATGGTGGAAAATTCTGACCTCTCAGGTCGGCAGCCAGAACGGGAGTCCTCCCTGGGGGAATACTATTTTTTTCTGATAACCTTTTTTTCTAACTAAAGTGACATTAATTGATGTGTTCATTATGTTTGCTTTTTATTGTTGCAATGCTTACTATTCAGATGTTCCCAACGCTGGAAGGAAGTTGGTCACTCTGGATAAAAGAATGGACTGGGATCCGAAGTTCCGCCAGTATCTGAAGGAGTTGGATGCCAAGAAACCTGTGATCATGTGTGGTGACTTAAATGTGTCACACAAGGAAATTGGTGAGTGACGAAATTTCATTGGAGATTTTGTATTTGATTTGATGAGAAGGAGTTGGTTCTGAGAATTTCATTGTTTAGCTTGTTCCTGTTAAGGCCAAGAGTATCTTCCTTGCTACATTTTTTTTTATCTCTTGGCATCCATGTTTTATGTCTCCCTCATCTCACTTCTTAACCCTGTTTATCACACATGTTCCCAAGCATGTTATTTTCCTCTCCCTCCCAACTCTTGATCTTTCATGCTCAAACTGAGCAGATGCACATTTTATTTATTACAGCAAGGAGGCTACCAAGGCTTCTTCATGGGTTTCCCCTTACTGTATTTACTGACTGCACCCCAGCCATCATTTTATGAAATGGCATTTATTTACATCTTGTGAAAATTTCTCTCTGCATCACTGTTTTCTACACAATCTGAACATCTCTTTCTAGTCACATTTTCAAGGCACGTAAACCTAGCCATGGCGTAGTATGTTAAGGGGGTATGCGGCACCTGGGTCCTCTTACAAAACTATTTGGAGTAATGTTTTGAAAATTTGCAGGTAAATAGGTATCTATGTTGCTTACTTTTACGTGTGAAACAGAATGATGTATGTATACTTTTATGTATACATACATTCATGCATCATACATCATGCACGTATAAGTGTAGTGATACTTGAATTAATGCAGCACCATTAATACTTAATCAGTATTTTTCATATTTTGGCTGTGAATACTCATTTGATATGCCTACAGCCCTAAGCAAAGTATTTTAAATTTTCACAACTGCAATGGCATGCTGTAAATTTTTGTTATGCAAGTCGAATGTTGCTTAAAACCAGATTTTTCATCACTTTTCCTCTTATTACTCCTAACTCCTTAACCTTATCTGCAATATCTAAGCATAGGTCCTTAGCTGCTAGTGAAAGTAATATTCCATGGTTATTTAATCTAACTGTAATGCATTTTAGAGAAGGACGGGAAATTGTTTGCTGCTTTCATTAACTAAGAGAAGGCATATGATAGGGTTGACATGAAGGGTTTATGGAATGTTCGAAGGATATATGGTATGAGGGGATCAGAATCCTCTATCTATAAGGATGACAATGACTCTGTACACATGAATGGTGAGTTGAGTGAGTGTTTTGGTGTTGGTATGGGTGTAAGACAGGGGTGTGTGATGTCACCATGACTTTTTAATGTGTACATGGACAACCAGTTGTTTGAGAAAAATGAAAGCCAGAGTTAGGGAGTTAGGTCTAAGACTGAGGGAAAGTCATCGACCTTTATGCTGTGTCTACCTCTTTAGGGAAGTTTCATCAGGGAACAGGAGAAATATAGATAGATAAATAGACCATTTACAATTGTTTTCAGATCTGGCCAACCCTAAGGGAAATAAAAAGAATGCTGGATTCACACCCGAGGAGAGAGCCGGCTTCACAGACCTCTTAGCTGAAGGGTTTGTGGACTCCTTTAGGCATCTCTACCCAGATAAGCCTCACCAGTACACCTTCTGGACTTACATGGGAAACTGCCGGGCCAAAAATGTGGGCTGGTAAGTTTGCTGTTCTAGACTTTGTATTTGGATTAGAAAATAGACAAAGGTTGAATGATTGGATCATGACTATTACCATGACTAAATGACTATTAAGAATAAGAAAAGGACTTGAACAGGTCATATCATGTGTAGTACTGATAACATGTATGACAAAAGTAACAGAGTGGCAATTCAGAAATTGTAGAAATCAGGGCAGGCAGAGGAGAGATGACATTTAGAGCATTTGCCAGAGCAGAATGGAGTACACTTGCATCAGACAGAAAGAGAGAGAGAGGTGGAGAGTGTTGGAAAAGGTCTTTGTCCTGGTAAAGGTAAAGTGGGGCGCAGAATGACCTGGATGCTCATCTCTGTCCCATTGGCCCTTGATCCTGTGGTGTGTACAAATCCACTACTCTGGGGCACAGGGCAGGTGTGACATTCAGGTTACCACAGTTTACCTTCTCCAACTTTCCATACGGCCTGAAAGGGAGGATGAACAACTAGGTGAATTGCACACCAACTGCCCAGGCCAAGATTCTAACCTGAGCTTGCAGATTCATATGCTAACCACTTCACCATGGAGTGCATGGGTCTAGTAATGTCTGAATATGATTGATGGTGAGAGGTTGAAGAGGGGGGTTAAGGAAGTGTATGAAAAGGTGGAACTGGAGACTTTTGTCATGTCTACCTCGTCATGAGGAATTCCCAGAGGAAGCAGTGTGTCGTAGCTCTAGAGAGACAAATAATGTGCCTAGACCTGTTAATATTGGTTCATATATTCCTGGTATTTGAAGGTAAACAAAGTTTATCTATAATCATAGGTTTTTGACAATGGAAGCTGTTTATTATTTTCTACTTGATTTCTGTATTTTTACCTTTCATATTACTGTGTTAGGGAGACTTATGTAAATCTGGTTAAGTTTTATTCCAGTCATTTGAATTAGGTAAAGTGCATATATAAAGCCAGAAAGGTGTGTTGAGACATGAGTGGCTTGTAACTGTTCTTATTCAACCGTTTTCTTGACAGGAGGCTGGATTACTTTGTCTTGTCTGAGCGCTTGATACCACAACTGTGTGACAACCTCATCCGGACATCCCTCTATGGATCAGACCACTGCCCCATCACACTGCTCATGCATCAGTGACCACAGTACTAAGGCACCCGTGTTTGTCCCACCTCATGGGGTCTCATGCCACCTTGAGATGGTTGTTGAGTTAAGTGTTACATTTTTTTTCTTGAAACTTTCATTGATTTCATAATTTCTTTTCAATGGTAGTGTTTATTTTATTGAGCTATGATTGATTGTATAGCTAGGTTTTTTTAAGAGTAGTGCAGATAAAGATAATGCTTTTCAATGCTTCACCCTTATTTGTTTACCATCTACCTCAAAGTAACATTGGGAATCAAAATATAACTTAAAGTAATTTATTTATTTATTTATTTATTTATTTTATATTTATTTTCTCAATTTTTGGATATGTAAATGTGAGTTAAGATACTATATACATTAATATGAAACAGACCGTGTTCAGTTTGACTGTTTATTACTGAAACAAATAAAGCTAGGAGTCCATAAAGAGCTATTGCTCAGTGGACAAGGTTGAGTATAACTTGTTCACTATATGATGTATCGAAATAATGGTCAATAAAACAATCAATCAATCAAGTAGCTCACACCAGAGTAGCCTCTCTGTTAGTCACTCAGCACATGCACTCGGATTGTACAGTGTAGTTATAAAAAAATCACATACTACACATGTTTGATGAGTACAAGTCTTAGTAGCAAAGTTTTGTTTCTTTGATGAGACCGAGACTTCCTTCTGAAATATATGTCCGCTTTGTTGGGGCTCAGTGGTTAGAACCATTTGTAGCAGAGTTGTCATTGATTGTTTAAAAAGTTAAGTGAGTGCATGGCCTCCAATGCCTCATGTGTCTGACATATTTTCAGTTGATATCTGGACCTTCAGTTCATAGTGAGGAAACTATCCTCACTCAGTGCCAGTAGGTTCTCTTGAGGGGCCTGGCAGGCAACCCAAGCTTGTTAATGGCATGGACAAATTCCTTTTGCAGTGGCTGTCATGGTATATGATGCCAGCCTGGCTCTTGTTGTCCTGCAGTGTTCCTCTTGGTTGAAATTGCCTGCTGCTTGAGGCAGGACTCAAGCCTGGGTTTTAATATGACATCTGCACGATGACTACTTGGCCACTGCCTCCTCTAATCTTGCTGCTATTCCAAATCTTTTTTCTTCTCATTTTCTTATCTAGAAATATGAAAAGACAGTCATAGTTCACCATTTTGTGTTACCACTGTGAAAGTTATTATACTTTTTATTATTATCATTATCATTATTATTATTATTATTATTATTATTATTATTATTATAATCATTATCATCAAAATTATCATTATATCCCTGTGTACAGTTAGTCACAGGTTTCCTTTATTTTGTTTGGTGAGGTGAGGTTAGATGAGGGTTAACTCAGTGACTAGTAATGACATTAGTAACTTTCTCCTCAATGGTTACCCATAGTTTTTGTTAGGTCATGCTTATTACTGTGCTTGATTCAACAAAATGTTTTACCACAGATACATAGAAGGAGACTGTGTAGTTTACATTACTTGGTTTTATCACTCCATGTCTTAATTCTTAGGAATTAAGACATGGAATTACACTATACTGATGTGTAATTGTGCCACAGAAATTGCCACCGCTTCTGAACATGTGATGACAAGGCTAATGAATCATTTGCAACAAACAGCGGTGGGGTTAAACATGAACTTTAAAGGGTTTACCAAGCTCAGAAGCGCTGACACAAATCACTCGGACACTGCACATCGTTTTAGTATCGCATTTTTTGTGATGACGTTTTTGTTTACCTTCAGTTTCTTTGAATTACAACTATGAATTGTTTCATATTATTTTGGTTTTATGCAAAATGAAAAATCAATAAGATTTGAACTGGAATTCAGTTTTATCATTGAAAAGAAGAAAAATGTATAGCAGTTTAAAAATTATGCTCCTTATGTTTGAACTGTTGTAAGACTTGGTGGTTACTTCAGTGTTAGAGATGTTGTTTGTAAGCATTGTGATGATCATGATTATGCCTTGAAAATAATTTTATTTTATTACTGGTGTGTATCAGAATACATATGTCAGCCATCTTTTACTTGAATACTTTTAATCCTATTTTATTTCCTTAGCCAAATGTGTTACAGTAGATATAAAAAAAGCATGCAAAGTTCTAAATCAGTCACTAGGCATATGAAGAAGACCTGCTCAAAAGTGGCTACATTACAAATCATAGAGCACAAGGTTTTCAGTATATAAATATTCATACAACAACATAATCCAAGTTTAGTCCTAAGTAAAACAAAAAATAATTGAATTAACCTCTGAATAAATATGCAGCTCATTCAGTGTTATAAACTAGGTTATAGTTACCAAACATATCTTGTTTATCCACCTGACACTCTTGAATAATCGGCTTTCTTATTGAAGTTTGGTCAGTCCAATATTTACCAAATTTCTTAAAATAATGTTAAAAAATCAGTGCCATTAACCCTAGATTGGTATCACTCGAATGTTGATACATGAAAGATATCACCGGTCTATTTTTTCGCCATGCAAAGTGTGAATGATAGATTTCATTAACCCTAAATTGGTATTTGTAGGTCCACCTGGGCCGGTGCCAGACAGACCACCAACACTACTTGGAATTCTGGGAGAAATATGGCTCGAGATTTAAAACGTAGAAATCACCAATCCAGGTGGACCTACACATACCAATCATGAAGAATTATGAAATATTTGAGAGAAACTATAAGAGAAATTATCCCTCTCATTAGGATTTCCCAAGACTTCCTCATCCTTAATGGACAGAGGAACAGTGAATGATGTTAGTTAGATGTTGGATGACTGAGTTTCTGCCAGATTATGATTTTGTGATTCTTGACAGGAAAACACTTTAAGGAGAGTAGTATGTCCACTTTGAGAAACGTTTTCTTCACTCACAATAAAGACGAAGTTCACATTTGGTTGGTGAAAAGTTGGTTTGGTGCAGGTGTTCCTTGAAATTTTTGTTTGTTTGTTTGTTTGATTCAGGAGTCTTAGTGAGCTCTGAGCTCCGTCCTAGGGCACAATGCACTCAAGCTAAGAATTAGGCAAACAGGGTATTGGATTTTAATTTCAAGAAATTTAAATAATAGAACCACTGAAGTCATCCTCAAACTATATTTAGCATTAGTTAGAGCCCATCTTGATTATGTGGTTCAGTTCTGGTTTATTACTGGATATTAAGATGCTAGAATCTGTGCAGAGGAGAATGACAAAAATGATTTCAGGGTTGCAATATCTATCTAATGAGGATTGACTTAAACATTTAGGTATGCATTCTATGGAAAGGCAAAGGGTGCAAGGAGACTTGATAAAAGTTGATAAATGGATGAAGGGCTTTAATTAGGGTGATGTTAAAGTTTTGGTGGTAAGGGAGTAGGGTAGAACACAATGGGTTTAAGTTGGATAAATCCAGATTCAAATAAGGCATAGGCAAGAATTGTTTCACCAATAAAGTGGCTGATGAGTGGAACAAGCTCAACAGTCATGTAAGTGCCAATACAATAGATACATTCAAGAAGAGGTTAGATTAAATTCATGGATAGTGAAGTTAGTAGGGTTAGCTCTATAGGAGCTGCCTTATATAGGCTTATTGGCCTCTTGGAGACTCCTTATGTTTTTATGCTCCTATGCTTGTGCGTGTGTGTGTGTGTGTGTGTGTGTGTGTGTAGGCATTTACCTAGTTTTATACAGGATATGGGTTGAGCTTATGATGTGTTGCCTCTTTACCTGCTTTAGTTCATCTTTGCTTTAAGTCATGGATGTTGTTAGCTCTCCATCTCTGCGTACAGACTAGTCTTGAGGACATGAGTGGCTTGTAACTGTTGTTCTCATTCAGCTGTTTTCTCAGCAGGAGGCTGGATTACTGTCTTGTGTGAGTGCTTGATGCCACATCTGTGACAACCGCATCACACAGTAATAATAAGAATAAGAAAGGTAAAATACTACTATTTTTTATTTATTGCAAGTATCAATGATTTTATTGGGAAGCCAAACTTTACCTCCTTTATCTTGGTTTTCTCATTTTTTTTCCATCCACTATCTCTTAATAGTAGAGATACTCCAGCTCCTTAATGAGTTTGAATGCCATGTGTGTGTGTGTGTGTGTGTGTGTGCGCCCGTGCGTGCGTGCGTGCGTGTGTGTTAGGAGAGGGTAAGTGTATAAATCGATATGATTCAAGTTTATAGGGGTATATCAATGTTGTTTATATATACATAAAAAGCATCTAGCATAAAAGCAAAAAGAATAAGGAAAACAACAACTAACCGACTTCAAGAAAACACCCTTACTAGAGAACCACCAATCAAGTTACCTGTTAGTCAAAAGAAGCATAAATGGAGGAGGTTGGGAGTGTGGTTAATTCAATACTCTTCTAATACGAGTTGCAGAACACTAGGTATCGGGTCGTAGATTACATATATATACGGTGACCACCTCTAACGTGTAAATAAAGATACCTAATACAAGGGGAGGCACTGTATGCATTATTCGACTAGTATCAGTTGCCTTGTAATAGTCCTGGGCAGTGTACTAACGTAAACAGGGTCGCATCAGATAAAAAGTAGGGAGAGTTCTGTGTTGCAGCGTAAGAGAAGGGGAAAGTGAGGGAGTGAGTGAGCCAGCACTCGCCGACGCCCCGCGCTCGTCCGGGATGTGAAGTGAAGGTTAGGGGCGAGGGGGGAGGATAGCTCTATCTTCACTGTATATTGATCAGGTTCTTGTCATGTGCGGAAGCGTTGCCCGGCCAATGAAAATTACCTTCTATGAAAACTCCACCCTCAAGAAAACCGTAACCAATCAAAATTCACCACTGACTAGCTCCACCCAACAGAAAAATGTCAACCAATAGTAGCTCGCCGGTTTTTATTTTTTTCCCGCTCCGCCCACTCTCCCTGAATTTGTTTTCGTGTAGCTGTTTCCATTAAATCTAATATACAAATACATGATCAAATGCTTCTCTAGTAATGTATGACGTGCAAATATTTGATGACGTTAATGAATTTCTTTCAGCCAATTTGCAAGCAAAGGAGAAATACGTTTCCATGTGATTACGCAGGCCTGCAGGGAACAAGCGGCGCGTGATCGCTCATGTGTCAAAACAGGAACACGAGGAACTTGTGCCGATGTTGCTATTATTATTATTATTATTATTATTATTATTATTATTATTATTATTATTATTATTATTATTATTATTAGTAGTAGTAGTAGTAGTAGTAGTAGTAGTAATGGTGGTGGTCGTAATTTAGTTGAAGTCTAGTAGTAGTAGTAGTAATAGTTCCTCACTTCAGCTAATATTTTTTTTTCAGTGCAGTACACGGATCTTACATATCACTATTACCGTTATTGATTGCTGTTGTGTGTCGTTGGCGTTGTTGTTAATCCTTGTCATCTTCGTTTGGGGTAACCCGGTAAATAACGAGATGAAGACGCGGAGACCATTGCTGACATTCCCTCGGCTTGGAGTGTTGGGCTGACGTGGCGATTGTCGTGGTGATGGTGGTGGTGACGGTGGCAGTGTTCCTTGTACCTCCCAGCCACCAGCTCTATAACACATACCTCCTGGAACGGTGATGGTGGTGGTGGTGGTGGTGGTGATGGCAGTGTTCCTTGTACCTCCCAGCCACCAACACATACCTACTGGAACACGTTTTTCCCCATCTCATCTCAGCGGGTGTTTTCTTTGGTTTTCCTCGCCCCAAACTTCCAAATTTCTTTATAGTTTCATCGCCTCGCTCCCTTTCCCTCGCCCTTGTTCTCCCTCCCTTCAGTGTTTGTCTGACCATCGTTGACTGTCGGGACGGGGAGGCGGACGGAGGAGCCGCGGGGGTGAGGGAGAGGCACGAGGGTGGAGGCTGGAATGGGTTTCTCGTGTAGCATCTCGCCCCCTTCCCCACGACACGTTGCTGGAGGAGAATGTATCGAAAAGCTAAACCTGGATAATGCTGAGAAACTAGCCTCTCTCTCTCTCTCTCTCTCTCTCTCTCTCTCTCTCTCTCTCTCAAGGTGGGGTTGATAGTTTTGCTTTATGATACACAGTAAAGTTAGTAAAGTTATGTATAGACAGATGCAACGCAGTTAATATTATCTGTATGCTCTTCTTTTCCTATTGGTATGCAGCAGTAGCTTGTAGTTTTGTTTATTTGATCATCTGTTATTTGACTTCTTAACTAACAAACTACGACAAAGACTCCCTGGACCGCAAAATTTCTATCGAAACTAGTGATTTGTTACGGCAAGTTGATAAGGCTTCGGGGCTTCGAGTCATATTCACACTGAGCCGATGCGTAGCCCCCTTGGTGTCTGTTTACTGCTCTGCCTCAGTTATCGGTAATTCGTGTCTGAGTATAACCAGAGGAGATGATAGGCAGGGTATACCATCGGTGATTCATATTTTCTTACTGTATTAAAAAGGACGAAACATTTGCTTTTTTGTTAAATGAATCCATCACTGAAGCAATTAATATTTTCCTTATTTGTGTATTTACTATACGTTGTGGTGACTGCAGTGTTGTCATGATGCTCGTGCATGGAGCCTCGAAACAACAGCTGTGTTTGCCCTGCCATGGGTGAGGGTGAGGCGACGGTGAGTTAGATCAAGCGGGAGTCACAAGTCTGCGGGGAGAAAACGCGTCGCTCCTGTTCCCAGCATCACGGCCCCACCACTCAGGGGGGGGGGGGGGGGATCCCATGCACCATGGAATTTGGTGTCCTGTTTTTAAATTATTATAATTTTTGCCTTGCTTTTTCACGGTATACATAATGCATGAGATTAAGCAAATTAAGCGAATTCAGGGACACGTGGAGGGGGAAGAGGCTTTAATTAAATAAAGTGGAAGGACTCGTGCTGAGAAAGGAATGGACGCTGGTGGTGGTGGTGGTGGTGGTGCTGCTGCTGCTGCTTCTGATGTTGCTGAAGTTGTTTTTGTTGTTGCTGCTACTGATTATGTTGCTATTAGTGATGTCGCTGCCGCCGTGAGTGCTGTCGCTGTGAACACATTGTACTGAAAGCGTCGCCGCGTCTCTTAACATACCGCTTCCACGATTTCCGGTGTGGCGGAGAGGAAAGACAGACAGACACTTATCCCACGAAATTTGTCGCTGGAAATATATATATATATATATATATATATATATATATATATATATATATATATATATATATATATATATATATATATATATATATATATATTATAAACATACCGTCACAGCTACAGGAATTTTCTGTAATAAAGAATCATCTCGGTTCGTGGTTGTAATTTCCATTTTAACTTGTGCAATAACAAGACCTTGCGAAGATTGGTTCGTATATTCAGTTTTCTGCGGAAATTTCCTGTTATGTAAGGGTTAGTATTTTTAAGTTATGGTTCATTTTGGGGGATCATATAATGGCGATAAAATATAATTGACATTCATTATTTCCCTTCCTGTGAACGCTGAGGCAAAAGGGAGCTTCTTGAGGGTCGGGCAGGGGTGCTGGAGGGGCGGGAGGGTGTCGCGGGACCTGCTAATGAGGGAAGCTAAAGCTAATTACCCATATATCGCTCCCCCTTCCCCTCAACTGCTCAGTCACTCACAATATCTCTGTTTTCTTCCCTTCTTCCCCTTCTTATGGGAATTAGGGTAAAACCCAATAACTGGTTCATACTGTCATTCACGTGGATGATCGCAAGCACGTTTTGTAATTTTTGAGTCCTGTGTGTGTGTGTTATGTGATCTTCATTCATGCTGCTCTCGCCCCGGGATATCCAGCAGTGCCGCCGCCGTGCCGCTATTTCATTTACTTTCCGGCGGCCCTTGTGTTGTCAGTCTTCCTTTTCGCTGCCACGTAAATAAAGGTGGAAGCAACCTCCCTTTCGCTTTCACTCTGCTGCATATTCGCTGAAAACTCATCTTCTAGGCTTCCCTACAGTAGTGTTTAATTTCATCCCTATCCTTGCCTCATCCTTCCCCTTTCGATTTCTTTATGCTGTTTTCCTCCCCTCTCTTCTCTCTTCCTGCCTCGCACAACAAGCCCCTCCCACTGTGGCTGCTCGACCCCGCCCTCTTCCCGGCACTGGCTGGTTCCCTGCGTGGCTCCTCCTCCCCTTATCTTCCCGGGGAGGCGGCATCATGTCTCCTCGCGGCGAGCTTCACATTTCACTCGTCCGTCGCCCTCGGAGGTGCCTGGGATAATCGATGATCAGTCTGTCGCCTCTTCTTCTTTGCTCGGAATACCCGCACTCCCCCACGATTGGAGGATAAGTAGAGGAACAGGACAACCTTGAACTGTGAGTGTGCTGGAAACAGTGACTAGTGATCGGTATGGCAGCGTGCGGCCCCCCGTCAAGACTGGATAATTGAGTGTTTGTGTGGTGTTGGCGCGGCGAGTGTGGTGGCGCGGCACCATGGTCCAGGAGACCGAGGATATGGCCGGACACCAGTACACCACAGGTAGGTCTCACCCCGCCTCGATCTGGCGTGCTGGATGACAGCGTGTGGCCCTCAGTGTGTGTGTGTGTGTGTGTGTGTGTGTGTGAAGAACATACATCGCAATGGTCGGTGTACGGAGCTCATATCTTGGTTGTCTGCAATAGAGAATAAAGCCCCGGGGCCCCAGTACAGTTTAGTTCCCGTTGACGACATGTTGATGAGGGTCGTGGTGTTTGTGTTTGTGAGGGAGGGTGCCGCCGAGGGTCACAGAGACATATGGGGGGCATTAGACTAAGGTGGCTGGTGGCTTCCCTGACCTCTTGGCATATCCTTGAAGAACTGTATTAACGCATATTCTCTATTGATCTTATATTGTTTCAATGTCGAGAGTCACTTAAATAATGGTACGCCTCCAGCCAGGCCAAACCATTAACCCAACCTCGTCAGAGAGAGAGAGAGAGAGAGAGAGAGAGAGAGAGAGAGAGAGAGAGAGAGAGAGAGAGAGAGAGAGAGAGAGGGGAAAAAGACACCCTATTCCGACGCTTTAAATGTCTTTCGCTAGTGTGTTGCTCCCAAAACTTTCCCCTGCAAAAGAAAGTAAGCAAGGATAAGACATTTTTCCACGTTTCTTAAATCATGCTTTTCACCGCTGTGTCGCCAAAATTCGTTCAGTCATACATGATTGAGAAAATAGGTATCGTTCCCGCAGTTCATATAGAAGTCTTATCCTTCGCTATATGTATACTGTTACTGTGTCAAAAATTTTCCCTCACATAAAGGGCGGGAACACATACTCTCCGCACAGTTCAGAAGTCTTGTTTTACGCTAAAGGTGTTGCCAAACTTTTTATTCATACGCAGAAGGAAGGAAGGAACGCTTGGTACACTTCATGGCACATTTCGGTCATGTCATCGCCGCCTCGGTCGTCACACCAAACACTCATCAAAGACAACTTCAGGATACGCGGGAGGCGACGCGGCGTTTCTCTCCTCCGGGCGGTACAGTGTACAGGGCGGCCCCCAATTCATTCATCAGCACCCATGACGCCATCAATATTCTCTGCTCCAATATTGGCGCCTTCATCTGCATAATCGCGGCCCGGGAAGGGACTACATGCATAAATTATCATTGCTTAGAGCTACTGAATTTTTCTCCTTCAAAAGTTTTGTATTTTTCGGGAGTTTTTGCCGTTATCGACATATCGGCGCAGGTGTTACGGTTAGTTTTAAATTATTATTATTATTATTATTATTATTATTATTATTATTATTATTATTATTATTATTATTATTATTATTATTATTATTATTATTATTATTATTATTATTATTACGTTTTCCTGTGAGTGCGGTAATTGTTAAGAAATGTGCAATCTTTGAAATGCTTTAAAGGACTATCTTTGTCAAAGGAAACGAATGGATGAATTTTGGTGACGGTTTTGTGTTTACGTCTCCAACAGTTAATGAGTTCTCTTTATAAACAGTACAGGATGCCTGTTACAATAGTACAATAAGTAATACCTGTGCTCTTGATTTTCAACTACTACTACTACTACTACTACTACTACTACTACTACACCTACTACTACTACTACTACTACTACTACACCTACTACTACTACTAATACTACTACTACTAACAATAATACTAATACTGCAACACGATGAAGCGGCATTCTTCGTGATATGTAGATATACAAACTAGTTTTTGACAATAGGGCATAAATATTAATTATGGCGTGTGCTTGGGAGTAGTAAGGAGGAGGAAATCGTAAATCATGATCTAAGTGGTGCTAAAAATAGCTTCTCAAAGGTTAGTGGCGTAGGTATAAATTATTACACGTGGTAATTGTTAACACCTTTCATCTAGCACCGAATGATAAAAGGCGCTGCCATGATGCTTCGTTAGTGCAGATAAGCGTGCGTCGCGGCGCGCTGCTTGATGACGGGGAAGATTAATTCAACATGGAAGGTCAAATCTTTGCTCAGTAGCAACAAGGCAAAACGACGCAACACCGTCACGTGGTGAGTCATTAGATAAGGGGCGCACCGTAATATGACATGATCCTTAGACAAGCTACTCGCAACCGAGGAAGGTGTCGTCCACGTGCATTGAAACGTAACATTCGGGATCAGCAGCTGTCAAAAATGCAATTGTTTGATGAAATATAGATTATGGAATTTGGTATATATATATATATATATATATATATATATATATATATATATATATATATATATATATATATATATATATATATATATATATATATATATATATATATATATATATATATATATATATATATATATATATATATATATATATATATATATATATATATATATATATATATATATATATATATATATATATATATATATATATATATATATATATATATATATATATATATATATATATATATATATATATATATATATATATACTTGTAGATATATCGATATATGGATAGATGATGTCACCAGTGTAACTATTGCCGATATATAAAAGTTTCCGTTTCGCATAGTCTATCAGCGTGAGATTTATGAAATTCTTTTCTTCATGCTCTGTGTCACATGCAGGTATGTATACTACACACACACACACACACACACACACACATGCACATATATGGGATCACGCGAGCTCAAAAAATAACTCCCACATGTAATGCATTCATTCCTACGTTGACTGCGACTTAGCAGAAATGGCTCGAATGTCCTATAAAATGATACATGAGCATCAGAAGCTTAACCCGTAAACATGTCCTTGGTGTTGGTGCCTCAACAAACCCACACAAAAAAGGATTTGAGGAAAAAAAAAATCAATTCTAACCAACAAAGTACACGAGCATGATATTATCTGTCCTTCAAAGAAAGAGCCGGAGCTTTACTCCTGAAGGCGTATATTGGCTGGCATGGTGAATATATTCTTCCTTATACTTTTCCAATATTCAACGAAAAAACCCACTTGTTTCTTATTCAGGACTCACTTTTTCGAGTGTCGTGAGCATGAACTTTTTATTTGAGGTGGTTGTGACAATGATCCCTATTGAATTTATGCTGTGTGTTCAGAGGAAGACCAACCCCGTGGCAGTAATCCCAAACAGTTTTATGACGCATGTTCAAAGAACATGATGATTTATTAAGCGTATTTTACAGTCACATCGGCCTTCCTCTCTCCTCTCCTCCTTCCCTTGCTCCCTCTCAGCTGTTTAGGAATTACACTCACTTTTTTTTCTACTGCTTCTGAAAACCCCTTTTTTGCTAGGTCTTTGATTATTCAGAGACTGTTTCCTAACCCTTTTGTTAAAATGATAAAGATGGCGTAGTTATATATATATATATATATATATATATATATATATATATATATATATATATATATATATATATATATATATATATATATATATATATATATATATATATATATATATATATATATATATATATATATATATATATATATATATATATATATATATATATATATATATATATATATATATATATATATATATATATATATATATATATATATATATATATATATATATATAAACATGCACAGTGTACCAATTTTTTTTATGCTCCGTTACAACTGATTGTGAAAGAAAATAACAATGCAGAAGAAACAATAGCTATTATATATAGTATTGTATTTAAACAAACAAAAAATCCAGTTGGGAGACCGTAAGTATAGGCGACGAGGGAGTGAGGCCCCCGGGCGTATGCTCCCTACTAGTTAGTTAATCAGTTTGTTGTATGCAATCTTGAACTTAGAATGAACAACGATGTTACTGGCTCCAGCGGTGCAGCGGACGCAGCCGTCGACAGGATTTTTAAACCCAGGACTCTGCTTCCACCGCTTCCGTTATTGTCATATAGTCAGATATATATATTTTCCTTTATTTCATGAGCTACAGACAGTGAAACCCGTTGTAGTAGGGTCGTCCTGTATAGCGTGGGCACAGTGTGATCCAGCAGCGTGAGAATATGGTTGTCAGCCGCTTGTTACGGCCGTGTCGCTCGCCGTTAGTGTTCTTTTTTTTTTGCTCCATGCTGTAAACACATTCACTTCATAATCTGCATTGCTGTTCGCTGGTTTTACACATTTATCAGTAAGGAACGTTGTCACTGCTCTGTTTATATACGTATGCCATGAATGACGAACAGCCTTTCTGAGCGTGGCTGGCGGCGCGAGGTGCCAAACCCGTGCCATCCCGGGACGTCTGCTTCGCTACCAATTAAAGTTTGGAAAATATTTTCCTGTTTATATTTATCTGTTTGTTCCGCGTTTAGTCTGGTCTGATTTACTTGTGGTGAGGCTGCATGTACTTTAGAGAAGCGAGGAAAGAAAGCGTGCTGGGCAGGTCATGCTGCTTGTGCTGTTCTTATCTCTTATCAGGTGCCAAACAATGCACGAGGCCTCGGGCGGCTGCGGACGAAGTGTCTCGCCGCTCGATAGTTCACTGGGTCCTTGGGCACCACGCGCGAGGGCCGTGCCGGGGGCTTCCCGAGGGCGATTGCGATGTGTTGTATTGATGAGAGGCAATCTGAAGAAGAGGGAAGGCATAGTATTGACCGGCTAATGTAAATGATCACGATACAGATATGCCTTTATTTATTTTTATTTATTATTATTATTATTTTTTCAACTTCTGGGTGATACGGGGAAGTTATTTGTGACCGCGAATAGAAATATCGGCGGCAGCGACTGTGCACGCCACGAGCTCACGGCTGGCGACATAAATTTTGGCGAGGAGCCGTTGGTGGCGCGTGGCGGCGTTACGTCAGGACGGCGACGCGACCACATAACTTTAATTGGTTCAGTGAGAGTCCGCGAACCGGGGAGGATCCTGGCCTGCCCAGTGCAAGGATGTCTCTTCATTCACTGGATCTCGTTTGTTGGGAAGATTTTCATTGTTTACCAAATGTTTTCCTCCCACGCTTCGACTGCCACGACAAGTCATTACACATTGTCCAGTCCTTGTGTCCGCTGATAAATATTTCTGATTAAATAATCATCAAGAGAATAATAGTCAGGGACTTCCGATACCTGTATTACTGGACCAGGTTGGATGTTAAAGCCTTTTGTTTTGTTTGTAACTTTTCAACTAACGACGTGGCTTTTCCAGTATATGTATTGACTGCATGTTGACTGATAACGATTCGAGGGATATATTCTGAATCCTGCCGGTTTGACATTGACAACGAACGGCATGGTCAACAATCCACAACCGTCAGCACCCTTGCAAATCTGGTTATACCTTGCTCATAGGCTCGACGAATCGCGCTGAATAATACTGAATAATCCGGGGCATGCATGCTAGGCTCTTGCATGCGGGGTCCATTAATTCTCCACCCGGCGACTAGACTTACACAGCATCCATCAACGGGCGGCTGCATGGGTCACGAGCCGCAGCGGATGGTCTCCCCAAATGCTGGACGAGGGTCGTTTGCAGGCCGAGGCGGGAATCGCTTGGTTGTCTGCGTGCACACGGGTTCTTGGGCTGCATCTGCTTCCATCCAGCTGTGGGGGCAACTGAGGCTCTTCCCTTACCGCACCACACAACTATATCGTAAATTATGACAGTGAAATATACTTTGCACTTCGTGCAGACAAATAAGCCGAGATTTTAAAATTATGTGCGGGAAAATATTATGAGCCGTGATATTCGAGTGTAATCCAATGTCTTAAATCAAGGCAGCGTTTCGCACGCAGCTGAACATCGCCAAGAGTGCTCGTGAGGGCCACCTGAACACACGGATGGACAAGCTGACGACAGCTCGCTACATGGTTCCTGACGTCTTATCGTTACGGAACACACGAGTCTGACGGTAGTCGACAACCTCGCTACCACGCATGTGTTTGGCAATGCTTTGCGACTTTGTTTTTTTGCGTAGATGCGCGGCGTTCCTGTAGCGGGAAAATGTGTGGAGTACCGTTAATGCACTTTATGGGGGCGTGGGGAGACTGGTGACTTGTTTTATTGGGCATATTTATGAGGTGCCGTGACTTTGTAAGCAGAAAGGCGGCTTCGCAAAGACTTTACCGTTATCTGCACCTTATCTGCTATCAGTGGGACTGTGTGGAGAGGCACTACCGCTCACCTGTTGACTCTGATAAGGCTACTCTCACCCTCAATAGCTCCCCCTCAAGTGTGAGGCACCGAGCGTCAAGTAGCACTCGTAACCACCACGCTACTGAAACAATTAGAGTTTTTAATAATGAATAAATTACCGAGAAACTTTCGCGGCAATATAAATTACAGGTCTCGGGTTGTTTTTCCGCGTGGCTGGGTTACCGTCTCCTGCCGTAGTTGCCGAGGCGTCTGCGTGGAGGAAGGAGGGCGGGGCGTTAGTGGGTGAGGAGGGAGAGAGGGTCTGGACGGATGCTGGAGGTGGGTGCGAAAGGCGGAATCAGAGCTCGGAATGGAGGTGAACACACACGGGGAGGATGCAGGGCCGGGGCACAATAATGGCTGATCCGGCGGGGAAACACAGGCTGCAAACAAAGGAACGAGGCAAATGCACGAAGAGTACAATGGTGTGGGCTTGGCTGCTCCCCTCTTTATACACACACACACACACACACACACACACACACACACACACACACACACGAGTAAGATATTGGGTGTATCCATGGTACAGAAGAGTTGAATCGCGTTGCATGGTGGAAGCGGAGGATTAAAAAGAAGAGAACGAGAAGGAAAACAAGGATTAGGAGTAGAAGGAGGAGGAGGAGGAGTGAAAGAAGAAGCAGCAGCAGGAGGAGGGGATTTAACTCTTCCCTTCCATCCACGTTTCGAAGTCACCTTTAAGAAGATCGATGAAGATGAACAGGAGGGGATGTCATACTCTCATCTCCTTGTAGTCTTGGTCCCGGGCGCGATCTCCTCGAGACTGCTGAGTGACTGTTCCAGGCGTCTTTAAGGATGAGCCGCAGGAAGGAAGAAAAAGGTGAAGGTGAAGACAGGGCGGGAGCGAACGAGAAACAAGAAAATGGAGGTAGAAGCGGAATGTATAGTAAAGATGAGCAGGAATTGGAAAAGGCGGTTAAAAAAAAATACACACGAGAATAAAACGATAAGGGAGGGAAGGGATCGGGATAACGCAAAGAACAAAAGAGCAAACTAAAGCAGGACGGGGAAGGGAGAAGTATAATTATGTAAGTATAGGAAAGATAAGGGAGAAGAGGGAGACGAGTATGAAAAGAAAGAAAAAGGTATTGGAGGCAGCGCAAGGTGTGTGTGTGTGTGCGTGTGTCAGCGTTGCCAAAATATCGTACACATCACATTGCATTTTCGTAGTTTTTGAGCGATAACTCTAGCAAAAAAGAACGAAAGCCATCTGTATTCAACCGTTTTAACGATAACTTTAATTTTCTGTCGTTATTTGTGTGGTTACGACAATCTTGGAGCCTAAAAATGATAACTGCAATGTTCAGAGTACGACAATTTGCCAACGCTGGTGTGTGTGTGTGTGTGTGTCGAGGTAATATAGATGTCTCACTTATATTTACTCTTTCTTTCTCTTTTCATGACTGCTGCGGCGGCGGTGACTACTCTTCCTGGTCCGACCTTTTGCACCCGTTTTTCCGCGTGTGCATTCAGAGGTGATGAAGCCGATGTCACTTGAGATGTGCGAGGGCTGTGGGCGGACCATCCAGGACAGGTTCATCATGCGGGTGATCGACACGTCTTGGCATGAGGACTGTCTGGTGTGCTGCGTGTGCCGCGTGCAGCTCCAACACTCCTGCTTCGCCCGTGACAGCAAGATCTACTGCAAGCTGGATTATGACAGGTTAGTGGGGCACGGCGCTGACCTTAAGGGGCTATTACACTGGGCAAGTTTTCCGTGGATCTTCAGTCAAACCACGATTTCCGCTGGCGTGGTTTTCATTTGTTTCTTGTTATTGATGCTGCTGATGATGGGTATGAAGCAGGTAAGAGTGCATGAGAAGAGAGAAGGAAGAGGAGGAGGAGGAGGAGGAGGAGGAGGAAAGGAAGGAAAAAGAGAGGAGAGAAGGCGATGGGGAAGGGAACATGTGGAAAGAGGAATGGAGGGAAGGAAGAGGAGGGGGAGGAGGGAAGGGGTATGAAGCAGGTAAGAGTGGATGAGAAGAGAGAAGGAAGAGGAGGAGGAGGAGGAGGAGGAAAGGAAGGAAAAGAGAGGAGAGAAGGCATCAATACTGCTCTGAAAAATGAGAGAGAAAAACAGGACATGGGGGCATACGCACTGATACGCAAAAATGCACAAGTCCATCACGTATGCCATTATTTTATACGCTTGCCAGAGAGTCCTGCATGGGAAACGATATCATGTCAAACGAAGGCTATATAGAGGTAATGATAAGGGTGAAAGTGTGTATGTGCGAAGGATATAAAGCATTGAGCGGCAAAAGTTTAATGCTCCCTCTATTGCTGGAGAGAATATGGGTCACTGTTCCTTGAAAATATCGAAGTACTATCCCAGTCAGTTTACTCCATGACTACTCCAAGGCGCACGCAGTGAGTAGCCTATATCCCTATACGTCTCTCTCTCTCTCTCTCTCTCTCTCTCTCTCTCTCTGTGTGTGTGTGTGTGTGTGTGTGTGTTCATATGTCAATCCATGTATTCATCTGTTATATCCATCTACTTATCCATCTAAACAGAGAGAGAGAGAGAGAGAGAGAGAGAGAGAGAGAGAGAGAGAGAGAGAGAGAGAGAGAGAGACTTATCTCCCCTCGTATTGCCAAGATTACAGCCACACAACACTCCCTTTCCCTCCCCTCTCCTCCCCTCTTCCTCCCAAATACATACCAAGCTACAAACCTCTATTCTTTTATGGGAGACTAATTATAGCACGATGTTTAGATACGTCATCCAGATGGTGCACTGTAGCTGGAAATAAGAAGAACATAAGGAGTCTGCACGAGGCCGGTAGGGCTATGCAATTTAAGGCTGCTCTTGTGAAACTAACCCTACCTAACATCACTATCCACGAACTTTTGTCATCTTTTTTTTTTCTAATCCGCCTTTCGTATTGGCACTCACAACATGACTTCAAGCCTGTTCCACTCATCTACCACTATGTTGGTAACATGAAAAGGCAGGCAACAGAAAGACTGTCTGCTCATAACAAGGCTGCCCGCTTTAGTGGTTTAATCAGATCGACCTGTAGAGTTGATTATAACACTTGTTGTACGTGTGTTAGAGTATGTTTGAAGGTAAAGAGGAGGAGGAGGAGGAGGAGGAGGAAAAAGACGAAATCGAGAACAAGGAGGAAGAGGAGAAGGAGGGGCCTTCTACAGGGTGTGTTCATCAAGCCCTCCACTTCCATGCATCTACAAATCACCCCTGATGCTCCGGTCTCTAAGTTTCATGTTTTTCTATTTGCTTTTAGACAAAACCTCTCAAGGTTTCCTGTTTTGTCTAGGAGGCCGTGCGGGGCCTAGCAGCGAGGGGCCTCTAGTTCCAGCAGGACGCGGCACGCGGGGCCGCTGCAGGGGAAAGCAGGACTGCCCCACGGTGACTCACGGGCGCCTCCCCGGCGGCCTCAACGCGTGGCGCCCCGACACTGCTTGTGCAGGAGGTCCACGACCAGACCCCGACGGAGCCTGCCTCCGTAACCTCGTGACGGATCTCTCCTCCGCCACTTTGAATAACGAACTTCGTGACGGATCATCAATCCGCCACTTTGAATAACGAACTTCGTGACGGATCATCAATCCGCCACTTTGAATAACGAACTTCGTGACGGATCATCAATCCGCCACTTTGAATAACGAACTTCGTGACGGATCATCAATCCGCCACTTTGAATAACGAACTTCGTGACGGATCATCAATCTGCCACTTTGAATAACGAACTTCGTAACGGATCATCAATCCGCCACTTTGAATAACGAACTTCGTGACGGATCATCAATCCGCCACATTGAATAACGAACTTCGTGACGGATCATCAATCCGCCACTTTGAATAACGAACTTCGTGACGGATCATCAATCCGCCACTTTGAATAACGAACTTCGTGACGGATCATCAATCCGCCACTTTGAATAACGAACTTCGTGACGGATCATCAATCCGCCACTTTGAATAACGAACTTCGTGACGGATCATCAATCCGCCACTTTGAATAACGAACTTCGTGACGGATCATCAATCCGCCACTTTGAATAACGAACTTCGTGACGGATCATCAATCCGCCACTTTGAATAACGAACTTCGTGACGGATCATCAATCTGCCACTTTCAATAACGAACTTCGTGACGGATCATCAATCCGCCACTTTGAATAACGAGCTTCGTGACGGATCATCAATCTGCCACTTTCAATAACGAACTTCGTGACGGAACATCAATCCGCCACTTTGAATAACGAACTTCGTGACGGATCATCAATCCGCCACTTTGAATAACGAACTTCGTGACGGATCATCAATCCGCCACTTTGAATAACGAACTTCGTGACGGATCATCAATCCGCCACTTTGAATAACGAACTTCGTGACGGATCATCAATCCGCCACTTTGAATAACGAACTTCGTGACGGATCATCAATCCGCCACTTTGAATAACGAACTTCGTGACGGAACATCAATCCGCCACTTTGAATAACGAACTTCGTGACGGAACATCAATCTGCCACTTTGAATAATGAACTTCGTGACGGAACATCAATCCGCCACTTTCTTTGAATAACGAACTTCATGGCGGAGAGAGAGAGAGAGAGAGAAATTGGAACACCCATTTTCCCAGCAATTCATTGAGATATATGAAACCTCTTTACCTCACACGGAACTACGACCATTTCTTCATAGACTGACCAGACGTGAGATTCTCTTTTATTTTCAAGACGGGCACAGAGACGGGCACAGTCTCGAGAAAGAAAAAAAATTGCTAACCTTTTTTTGGTCGCCCTACTCTAAAGCCACAATACTAGAGAGGAAAAGGGGGAAGGAACACGAACTAAAACAAGCAAACATAAATAAGGTGAAAAGATTAAAGAAAAGCGATAATGTCAGTAAAGGGAAAAATATAAATAGCAGAAAAACACCCCGCGAGAACAAAAAAGAAAAAAAGATGAAGACTTAAGAGCAGGGAAAGTTTTGAAGACGTGAAAAATGACGTGGGGAAAAATTTGATGGGTCGCCGTTGTCTACGAGGAAATGTCTCGAGAAGTTGCTGCGGAAATTCTCTTGCTCAGGAAATGAAGAGCCAAGGTCACTCAGGAGGAGGAGGGGGATGGAGGGAAGAGATGAGGAGGGAGGGTGAACGCATGCAAGATAGGAGGCGATCAAAAGCGAAGGGAGCATGGATAAAGAAGAATGGAGGGAAGGAAGAGTTAGAAGGGGAGGAGATACCGCATATGAAGCAGACGAGAGTGGAGGAGGAAAGGAGGAGATGAAGGAAGGGAGAGGGAAGAGAGAAAAGAAAAGAGATGATAAAGCTATGGGTATAGTGATAGCAAGAGAGAATAGGTGGGAGGGGGACTGTGATAAAGTGTAGGGGAAGGAAAGGAGGGAAAAAAAGAAGGCTGGCAGGGGAGGGGAAGGGGAAGGATAAGGTAATTTAGCAAGGTGGAAAATATGAGGAAGGGAATGGTAGTAAGGACATGTGGAAGGGTAGGTGGATCAGTTGGAGTGGGTGGGCAAGGTGGAGTAGTGGGTAGGGTGGAAGAAGGGAGGGTATGAAGGTAAGGGAGAAGTAGAAGTGACTGGGGGAAGGGAAGTGGGTAGGGTGGAAGAAGGGAGGGTGTGAAGGTAGGGGAGAAGTAGGAGTGACTGGGGGAAGGGAAGTGGGTAGGGTGGAGGGAGGGAGGGTAAGGGGGGGGGGGAAGGAGCAGTGTCTAGTCGGAAATGTCAACACGGCTTCGCTATCGACTGGGAAGCGGGGCGATAACGTAGATATGGAGGCTCTGATAAGGGTGAGGGGAGGGGAGACGCTGAGGACGTAGTGGGGAGGGGGACGAATGTGTGTGTGTGTGTGTGTGTGTGGGAGATTTAGGGATAGTAACGGGGATAGGGAGGTGATATATGTAGGGGTTAAAGGCGCCTTACCGCACCCACCCTTCCCGGAAAGTCTCAGTTCGTCCGACCCCCGCGTGGCAACTATAGAAACAGAAAACCAATTGAGTTAGTTCTATTTTGGCTTCCCTGATACTGTTTGTGCCAAAAGGGAAAAAAAATAATCCTCAGAATGGCTTATCATACCCCATAAATCAGTCACAAAAGCGCTTAAAAACTAGTGGGAATATATATTATTTTGCACCTTGAGGGAGTTGATATACAGTCGACTGAAAGAACGAAACTAAAGGTCAAAATCACTCTTACAAGGGATAGTTCGGAATTATGTCAACGTATCGATTATCCATGATGTTTGCAATGTTTCTCCTATCCTCTCCTTCTCTCCTATTCTATATCCTATCGTACTATCATACTTCTAATGCTACTACAGTATATACTATTATAATATCACGCTATCCTACATACTATCCTATCAGTTTTTCTCCTATATACTATTAAACTCATTTCGAAATTATGTCAATGTCTTAATTTTTCAGGATGTTTGCCATGTTTCTTTTATACACAGGGCAAAGCGAAATGCGATAAAAAGGCATTATAGCGTTAATTTCAGAGGTGTCAACAATCTCTTGCTACATACAATCACCCTCACCTCATACACTCACCCCTAACCAGCGCTATCATAGGTTCCTCCCCCATTTCGCCGTCCCTTGCTCTACTCACGGCTTTCTTAGTGGGTTGTATTACAAAACATTTCGTCGCCCAAGAACACATATTTGACAAGCCTTTCGTAGGAGTTTTGGGCATTTCTAGGAGTAGTTTTATGGCCCTAGTGGTAGTTTGACCCTTCTTCTGTACCGTGAACATAAATAAACACTCATTATAACCCGATTGATCCCCTCTTTGACCTTTAGAAATAGTTGATGTGAGAAGGGAAAGTGTCTTAATCTCCCCTCCTCCCATATCCCTCCTTACATCACTCCACGGCTACCATCTACATCCGTTTCTGCAGCCTCCCCAAAACAGCGCTATCACAGGTCCCCCTATTTCACCGCGCTTTACTTCACCCATTTCTCTCAGTTTCATTTGCTCCCATATCCCTCCTTACATCACACTACTCCTACCATCTACACATCCGTCTCTGCAGCCTCCCCAAAACAAATTCTCACCATCACTAAGACCTGTATTCTTGTAGACGCTTTCGACTCACACAGCAAGTATTATCCAACGGTCACAAAGGAGTTTAGTCGGGTTCTCATGAGTGGTTTTTTTTATTTCACGATCACGGTACAGAAGTCTTGTCAAACTATCACTAGGCACATAAGACTACCCATGGAAATAGCCACCTCCTTTACGAAAGCTTTATCAAATGTAGGTGTATAAGCTCCAAAATGTTTCAGAATATGGGCCTAATTCCCTCTACGAAAGCCTTATCAAATGTAGGTGTATAAGCCCCAAAATGTTTCAGAATATGGGCCTAATTCCCTCTACGAAAGCCTTATCAAATGTAGGTGTACAAGCCCCCAAATGTTTCAGAATATAGGCCCAATTCCCTCTACGAAAGCCTTATTAAATATAGGTGTATAAGCCCCAAAATGTTTCAGAATATGGGCCTAATTCCCTCTACGAAAGCCTTATTAAATGTAGGTGTATAAGCCCCCAAATGTTTCAGAATATGGGCCTAATTCCCTCAACGAAAGCCTTATCAAATGTAGGTGTGTAAGCCCCGTAATGTTTGAGATTATGGCCGAATTCTTACATCCATTTCATCGTAACTTGCACAAAACTACACAAGGATATTAGGGAGGCCAGACTGATTATATTCACTTCGCCAGCTCGCAGTCCCCCACCCACACACACGCTATCACATGACCTTAAGCCCATTTCATCATAATCTTACGTCACTCTCACCTCCCATTTACTCCCTTTTCCTTCTACATGCTTCCTCCCACCTCACCTAACCTGCTAGCTCCGGCCCTTTCCCGCCATCCCCATGTCCCCAACTACACCCACTCACCTTCCTTTGCATCTATTTCGCCATAATCTTACGTCACCCTCATCTCTCATACTCCCCTTTCCTTTTACATGGTTCCTCGCACCTCACCTAACCTGCTAGCTCCGGCCCTTTCCAGCCGTCCCAAAGCCCCCAGCCACACCCACTCACCTTCCTTTACACTCATTTCATCACAATCTTACATCACACTCATCTCCCTTACTCTCCTTTCCTTCCATATGCTTCCACGCACCTTACCTAACCTGTACTAGCCTTGGTCCTTTCCTGTCACCCCCCACCACCCTCCTTCCACCATTTTCATCACACTCTTACATCACACTCAGCCCCCCCCCCCCCACCCACTCCACCTCCTCCTTACACCATTTTCATCACACTCTTACATCACACTCATCTCCCTTACTCCCCTTTCCTCCAGTATGCTTCCTCGCACCCCATCTAACCTTTCTCCAACACTTCGGGGCTTTCGTAGGAGTTGTGGGCATTTCCAGGGGTAGTTCAATGACCCTGGTGATCGTTAGACCCTTCTTCTGTACAATGAACGTGAAAAAACACTCATGAAAACCCAATTAATCCTTTTTTCCGCCTTTGAAAATAGTTGATGTAAGAAGGGGTGCGTCTGAGAATACCTCCCTAGCTGGTCCTTTCCCGCCGTCCCCCAGCCCCCAGTCAAGCCCACCCAGCCTCCCCCTCTCCGTCCACACCTCCGTCGCCTCCGTAAACAAAAACACGTGTGTGAAATAAGAGCAGTAAGTCATGAGCCGCAGCCCGTCAGGAGGTAACATCTAGTAGTCAGCAGGCCCCTCACTCCCTCCCCTTGCTCCTGCTCTGCCTCCTCCTCCTCCTCCTCCTCCTTCTCATCATCATCATCTTCATCATCATCTTGCTCTTACTGTACCGTGTCCTCCTCCTCCTTCTCATCATCATCATCATCATCATCATCTTGCTCTTACTGTACCGTGTCCTCCTCCTCCTTCTCATCATCATCATCATCATCATCATCTTGCTCTTACTGTACCGTGTCCTCCTCCTCCTTCTCATCATCATCATCATCATCATCATCTTGCTCTTACTGTACCGTGTCCTCCTCCTCCTTCTCATCATCATCATCATCATCATCATCTTGCTCTTACTGTACCGTGTCCTCCTCCTCCTCATCATCTTCCTATTCCTCTTGTTCTTGTTCTTGTTTTTCTTCTTGTTTTTCTTCTTCTTCTTTTTCCTCCTCCCAGGTCCTTTTGTACTATAGAGTTTCTGATGCCGATTTCTCTTCCTCCTCCTCCTCCTCCTCCTCCTCCTATTCTCAGTTTTCCTTGCTTTTCTTCTTATTGTATAGCTTATGATGATGATGATGATGATATATTTCTTTTTCACCCTGCGTTTATCCCCATCCCTAGTTCCCTCTTCATCCTTTGTTCTCTCTCCTTCCTTTTATTCCCTTTCTCCCTGTGTTTTCTCCCCTTCCTCTCTTTTCTCCTCTTTCCCGTATTCTCTCCCTTCCTTCTCCCTTCCCTTACTAACAGACCCTTCCCCTCCCCTCATATTCTTTCCCCTTTCCCTTTTTCCTGCATTCGCCTCTTATCTCTCACCTTTTCTCGTCCTCTCGTATTTTCTTTTCCCTTCCCTCCTTCCCTTTCCCTAATGTTCAGTGGCCCCTTTCATTCTCCTTTCTTTTCCCTTCTTCCCCTTCCCCAATATTCAATGTCCCCTTTCTTTATCTTTCCCGTATTTTCTCCCCTTCCCTTCCTCTCGTTTCCCGTCTCCCCGTGTTCGGCCGCGCATACGGCATGCCACGTATTTTTCATTATAATAAATGTGAGGGGAAGCGTGGCAGCTGGTGAGGGGACGGTGCCGGGCCACGTGTTGCCTGGCGACAGCTGGGTGGGAGTGAGGGGAGACTGAGGGCCGAGGGAAGAGTCTGGGCGAGGGGCGGGTAAGGGAAGGGAAGGGCAAGGGAGGGAAGAACTAGGGTGAGAGCGAGAGGTTCAGGGAGAGGGTGGATGGGTGGAAGGAAGGGAAAAGGGAAGAAGGGAGGTTATGGGGAGCTGAGGGCCGAGGGGAAAGGAGGGAGGTTAAGGAAGGGAAGGGAAGGGAGGTAAGATCTAGGGGTCAGAGCGAGGGGTTCAAGGAGAGGGGAGATGGGTGGAAGGGAGGGAAAAAGGGGAGGAGGAAGGTTATAGAGGGAGGTTGGAAGGGAGAAAAGGAGGGAAGATAGGAAGGGAGGAGAAGGGTAAATGGGAGGGAGTGTGTGGGCGCGCGGGCGAAGTGCTGTGAGCTTATATGAAGGCGGAGGGAGTGACAACTGGCAAGGGAGATGAGAGAGAGAGAGAGAGAGAGAGCGAGTGTGAGAGAGAGAGAGAGAGAATCTAAAAGCATAATGACCTTTCTCTCTCTCTCTCTCTCTCTCTCTCTCTCTCTCTCTCTCTCTCTCTCTCTCTCTCTCTACGTGATATTTTTTTCTTTTTATTCCTTCTCTCTTCTCCCCCTCTACCTTTTTTCCTTCCTTCTTTCTCATTTCGTCCCTTCCTTTCCCTCTCTTCCCTTCCAGCTTACCTTTCACCCATCCATCTTTTCTTCCTTCTTTTCTCCCTTCCTTCCTTCCATCCATTCATCTTTTCTTCCTTCCTTCCTCCCTTCCTTCCGTATTACCCCGCCCGGCACACACATAACGTTTTCTTGTGGCGCCCTGGATGGGAATGGTGCACGCAGCTCAGGTCCCTCCCGTCCTTCCCTTCCCTTGATGATACATAGCTCGGGGCCCTCCAGCATACCGACTGAAGCTGTAGGTGATGGTGGTGGCGGCGGCGGTGTGGCGCTGGCGGGGACTATATAGCAGCGGGGACTGGTGGTATACGCATAGTAGTGGTGCTGATGATGATTATAGTAGATGGCATAGCTGTTATATATTTGTTAAGTGGTAATGAGAGGGAAAAAATGAGGTAAAGATAAAGGCAAAGTTAGAGCGCGTGGCCTCGGTGCTCATCAGACGTAATAATAAGCTGTTGGAGAATGGGTGGAAGATACTATATAGAGAGTTAAATGGTATGTTGGGGAATGACGGAAAAAAGAGAAGTACATGGAAAGTCGTAAGAAAAGGGATTGGGGAATGGATCTGGGGAGTTAGGTCTCAGGGTATAAAGTGAGGGAGGGAAAGAAAAAAGTAATATACAAGAGGTTGTTAGTGAGAAATGGAGAACTTTTACACGTGGCAAATGAGCAAAAAAAAAAAAAAAAAAAAGTTGTTCCGAGGAAGAAGACTCGTCATAAGTGGAAAAGTTTTTTTTTATGTGCCTACAAAGTATTATGGCAAAGCGGAAAGGACAGGGATGGAAGGGATGGGAAGGGATGGATAGAAAGAGGTAAAGCTGGAATGAACGGAGATAAGATAAAGGAGACAATAAGTAAGAGTAGGAGGAGGAGGAGGAGGAGGAGGAAGAGGAAGAGTAGGAGAACGACAACGGCCATATATAATTTAAACCATCACTCCTTTTTGACTACGAGTTGTGTTTAATAATAATAATAAGAAGAAGAATAGGAAGAAAAAAAAAGAAGAAAAGGAAAATAATGATAATATGTATAGAGGAGACGGAAGGGACGAAGAGGAAGAGGAGGAGGAGGAGGAGGAGAACAACAAGGAGAGGAGAACGAGGAAGAGGAGGAGAAGGCTGTTATTAATCGTCTAAATTCTAAACCGTCACACTTTTTCACTATTAGGAGAACAGATGTAGGAGGAGGAAGAGGAGGAGGAGGAGGAGGAAGAGAAGGAAGAGGACAAAGATAACGAAAAAACAAAAATAAAAGAAAAATACGAACGAAAAAAAACCCAAAAAAAAACCCCCACATCTTCCACACATTTTCGCCTCATTTTTGCTCCTCTGACTGTGAGCATCGTGGAGCCGTTCGGGTGCCGTTCAGAGCGACGTTCCTCCGCGTGCATCCAACAACAACCTTTCCCTATACGAGGCGGATCCTTAATTTCGTCGCCGGGCTGAGGAAAAACAGAGAAAAAGGGTCGGATAAAGACGAGGGGAAGAGCAGAGGCTGTAGACAAAGGGGATGAGGAGAGAATAAAGAGCGAAAGAAAGACTGCGATGAAATAAAAGGTGAAGACAAAGGACGTGAAGGAAAAGGAAAAAGAGAGAATAAGGATGGGGATAAAGAGGATGAGAAGAGTAGGTGGAGACAAAGGGAAGAAAAGGAGGTAAAAAAAGGAAAAAAAAAAGACCTCACCAAAATACTTCAGCTATGATGTAAGGGGACGAAGAGGTTTATAGTTGGTTTAGGTGGAGGGCAGGTGGGTTTATATAGGTGGAGGGTAGGGGGTTAGGTGGAGGGTGGAGGCCGAGGTAAATGAATAGAGTGGGGTGGAGGAGGTGGAGGGATGAATTGAGGAGGAAAAGTAGTGAAAGAATGAAAAAAAGTAATGGGGAAATTGGATGACATATTTTAGAGGAGGAAGAAAATGAAGAAGGGAAATGTAACTAAAGGGAAGAGGGAGGAGATGATGGAGGAGTTTATCAATACAATACCGAAGGAGGAGAGGGAAAAAGGAAGATGGTGGATGAATATGTAGATAGAGTAGGGGAGAAGGAACGAAGGGGAAGAGGAAGGAAGGGAAACAGAAAGATTGAAAGGGCAGGGGGAAGGGCGGGGCATATATAGATTCAATACAGGAGAAGAAAGGAAAGGGAAGGAGGAAGGTGGATAAAGGAATAAAGAAAGGGCAGGACAGGAAGAAGATATACGAGAAAATGAAGAGGGAAAAGAAGGAAAGGGGAAAAAGGAAAAAAGAAAGGGCAGGACAGGAAGAAGATACGAGAGAATTAAGAGGGAAAAGAAGGAAGGGAAGGATTAAATAGACGCTTATAAAAGTTTCCCAAGACGATAGAAAAAAAAAATGTAGAGGGACAAATTGTACGGTGAGAGGAGACGAGCTCAAAGAATGAATGCATCGAAGCGTCCAAGATTCGCTCAGAAAGAAGAAAGAACGAAGAAAAAAAACCACGAACTCAAATCCAACAAGAACTTTTAATTAGGTAGCCTTTATCCCCCTTCTGTTTTTAACCTCAAATAAGGGGATATAGCGAGGTGGTAGAGCGGCATCGGTGGTGGTTGTGGTGGTGGTAGTGGTGGTAGTATGGGTGGGTCCGTGGTGGGTTTTCCCTTCTGGTGGTGGTGGTGGTGGTGGTGTTGACGGCGGCGGTGTGTGAGGCGAACAGCAAAACTAACACCGATAATTACCTGAAACTGTTTCCTGAGTTGCCGCGTTGACACTAACTTCAGAGAGAGAGAGAGAGAGAGAGAGAGAGAGAGAGAGAGGGGGGGGGGGGGTGGAGAGAGTAGAGTGAGGGAGGGGAGGGAAGGGATAAAATAAACACCTCTTCACAACTCAGGATAAAACTAAAAATAAACAAACCTTCACGCCTCTCACCTAGGATAAAGCTCAGGTGTTTTTTTGCACACCTGACGCGTAAAGGAGTGCGAGGGAAGGGGTGGGGAGGGGTGGGGAGAGAGGGAAGGGAAATGGAGATGTGGGAATTGAAAAGAAAGGAAGGAAAAGGAGGGGAGAAGAGAAGGGAAGGGAGGGAAAGAAAGGGAAGGGGAGGGAGAGGAAGGGAAGAGAAGGGAAATAAAAGAAGGGCAGCGAAAAGAAATGCAGAGGAGAGGAGAGAGAGAGAGAGAGAGAGAGAGAGAGAGAGAGAGAGAGAGAGAGAGAGAGAGAGAGAGAGAGAGAGAGAGAGAGAGAGAGAGAGAGAGAGAGAGAGAGAGAGAGAGAGAGAGAGAGAGAGAGAGAGAGAGAGAGAGAGAGAGAGAGAATGGGTTCCAGATATTTATCTTCGAGACCCATACCCAAAGATTATATATAGCCTACTTCTTGCTCCACATTGTCGTGTTACGAAAGCGATAACAGATATAAAAATGGCTACTAAATGAAAGTTCGTGTTTAATTTCTGGTAGTCTTTCTTTTTACTCTTTTTGAACCAATCTTGGATGCCCCACGCAGTCACCCTAAAGCATACAAGTTCTTACATGCACGTGTAGGGATGATCCTTAACTCCGTCTCTTTTACAGGGGGTGCACTAGGCTCGTCTGGGGCACGACTCTCAACGTTGGGTTCTGTTTGATGAGAGTGGTCGTAATCACAAGTCTTTTGCAGGAGTTCTTGTTTGTCGTGTATTACCGATTCGACTGATGGCATTATTTCGCCTTTTGAATAAGATATTAATGATATGTAATGTTTTTATTCAATAAGGTTAAAGTAGTTTTTTTCCCCGCCTTAGCATTAAGTGTAAAGTTTCCTTTTATTCGGAAGGAGGAAGCAGAGTGTTCCGGGCGCAGACGCGGTGACTCTGAAGCGAGTCCTGCCGCTACCAGCTGACACGTTTCAGCCATTGCCGAGTGGCCGAAGTTTATACATGGTGACCATGTCAAATGACCGCCAACTTCAGCGACTTTAGTGACTTGTTCAAGATGAACACTGGGATACAACATGAACCAAGCAATATATATATATATATATATATATATATATATATATATATATATATATATATATATATATATATATATATATATATATATATATATACTTAAGTATGTATGTATGCATGTATATATACATGCACCACTGTTGATAAATACCTTCCCGTGCCACTAGAGGGCTAGAACCGACCTAGTCCTATGACGCTGTGGACCGTACACGGACGAAAAAATATATTTATTGATGGTAGGAAAATTTCTTCTGCTTTGTCATCGGCCTGTTTTGAAAACGAGGGCCGCTTGTTTAGTCAATACATCCGACGCATATATAAAGTTTGCACATAGTTGTGTCCTGCATGGAACATATAGAGCCGTATATTGTGTTTACTTGGTTGTTTGGATAACATCATGACACCATTAGTTACTGTACGGTTATTGGATGTCTTTTTGTGCCTTAATGGTGGGGGAAGTGGGTGGCATGGCAGCAGGTTTGTTAGTAAGGCGACGGGCAGGTGTGTGGCGCAACATACGCCAAGGACGCGACACAGGGGCGTGGGTGTGTCTTATTAGAGAACAAAAATGATATTGGCGGGTGAACCAATAAATGGCAACTGTGCTGTTTAATAACAAAACGCAATATGTGTAAGCAAATTTATTGGCTTTTGTTTTTTGTGGGATCATTTTATTAGTATTGTGTAATTGGAAACTGTTGCGTAAATTGGAGTGACGTGACAGTGCGGGGAGGAAATGTCCAGGCCGACATTTAGCTGTGACCTGTGACCTCCATATGCTGCAGCGGCCCGCCTGGCGAGCCCCGACCTGGCGTGATGCACGGGGCCTCCGCCAGGCGGCGCCGCGGCGGGGAGCCTCCCTGATGACGGCACGCACGCTGCTCTTTACAGCCGCTCAGCCAATAGGAATTTGTTATTTACTTCCCCATTTCCGATGTCGGATTTTCATTGGCTCGGCCTGTGAATACATTTTCACATTTTCTGACTTTTAGGGAATAACCACCAGTTTGGAGTCAACATTTTAACCGATGGCATCGCTCTGTTGACAGACCATTTTCGGTCGAGATATTCCCAGCGGTCGCTAGTGTCGTCCATTAGGCAGCTTCCGGAGGGCGCCGGAGGACACTCAGCGCCAGGAGCATAACTTTCCACTCGTGCAAAAACAAGGGGCGTCGACTCGTCCCCGGAGTGCAGCTCTCAGCCAGCTTCCAACGCTCACGGTTTCAAGTAGCAAAATTTCCAGCTAAAGTGGAGGGCGGGACAGGAGGGCGGCCCAGCTGTGCACGCTGCTGCCCCAGACGCAGAAAAGTGGAGTCAGACAGGAGGTAGTTGTTGGCGATTTTTTCTTCCAGTCGCCATTGACGTGCGTGTTTGTCGGGAAAAAAGTTTGACTATCATTGTATTGTGATTATTATGTTATTCTCCAAATATTTTTTTTTTTTTGGTCACTGGCGTGAATCCATAGGAAATGTATGAGCAAGCCAGTGTTCGTCAATGCTCGGGTATATGACGGAGAGAGTAGGAGAAAAAATAGGGAACCATCTTGAGCCTTTCAATATGTGGCATCGCCAGTGCTCGGCGACGCCCAGCCCGCCCGTCTGAGCGTTATTACTCCTCTTTATATTGTGCTTGTATACATCACCTGTAGAAACTACTCATCCTTTCTCTCAGTATATACCATCAACCTTCGCCTTAAGCACACTCGCTTCCCTCGCTCAGAGATCACCGGAGGCGTCCAGACCGACACTTCTCTCGTTGCCGGGCGTGATTACAGTCCGCCTCTGTCGCTTTACCGTGACGCTCATCCCCGACAACAAAAAAAACGGGATGCAGGAGATTAAAATGGTCGGTAATCACTTCATTTGTCGTGTAATCTCACCTGTCCACCAGATTCCCGCCGCTACGTCGAGTAAGTGTAATAAAGTCGCATCTGTATTATTTTTTCACACCGTAATGGAGGTGATGTGGAGTGTTCTTTTGTTCCGTCTCTCTCTCTCTCTCTCTCTCTCTCTCTCTCTATCTATCTATCTATCTATCTCCACCACAACCTCTACCTCTAATCCTCAAGACTCGCCGTAGGTTGGTACGTCATGCACTCTCTCCTCTCTCCCCTCCTCCAGGCTGTTCTCGGTCAAGTGTGCAGGCTGCGGCGACCGTCTGCTGCCCCACGAGCTGGTCATGCGGGCGCAGTCCCTCGTGTTTCACCTTCACTGCTTCGCCTGCGTCGTCTGTTGTCAGGTGCTGCAGAAGGGCGACCAGTACGTGCTGCGCGGCCACCAGCTCTTCTGCCGCGCCGACTACGAGAAGGAGATGTTTCTGTTGCAGCAACATGGGCCGCAGAGTGAGTGGCTGTGTTAGTATTACCACCGTGGACTTCTGTTGGCCTCTCCCCCTCCTTCCCTCCCCCCCCCACAACAGCCATTAACTGCGCTCCATACACACACACACACACACACACACACACACACACACACGTACCAGTTAGAGCTGTACCACTTTTACTCTAAGTATGAGATTGAAAATGGAAAAATAGACTACAGCTTCACCAACATAGTTCAGTTAAGATAAAAAGATGACCTTCCTCCCTGAAAACGCTCACGGTTCATATTCCGACAGCCACATCGACTCCGAGAACACACGAAAGCTCTCCCTTGTCACGTTATCTTTTCTAAATGGTTCAGTAAGACCTCGCAATCATCAGTCAAGTGTTGGGCGGACATCCATGTAATCGCGGTCCTTGCTGTCAGTCCGCGTTCACGTTCTTAAAATATCGTCTCCATCCGTGGAAAATCGTAACTTTCACAGATACTGATGGGACGAGGAGGCTGTACGAAACTGCACTTAAACTCACATTTAATTGTAGTGAACAAAACTTGAATATCCAACTAACCTTGACGAATTTGAGACGATATAAAGTTGTATTGGTCCTCGCCGATGATTACAATGATGTATAAATCTTGAATAATTAAGTAGTCCTGACTGATAATAAAACGTCAAAAAGAAACTCGCACAATATTAAATAAGTAGAAAAGCATGAATGACTATCCATGCGTGACTAATTTAAGATATTTGATTATAATTAAGCACCAAATCTTGAATAGCAAAATGTAATAATTGATCGTGACTTTAATTTAGGGATCCAGGAAGAAGCAACATGGATGGACACTCACATCAGATTATGATTAAATATACCAAGTCGTGAATAGATTTGAAATTATTATTGACAGCACATTAATATAAAAAAAAAAAAACAATCCAGCGGGGACGTAATTGTGATCCAAGTTGATGACGAGGTATCAGTTGCAATACGGTACGCGTGCACGGAACACGGAACAAAGAGCCCTGCATGAACACCTAGCTCTCTATATATCATCTGAATCGTCTCATCTACAGAGGCCATAGTACCTACATCTTGAGCCACCGCACTCTTCCCCCACTCTTTCAGACCGCCCTGACCCACCCCTCTCTTACCTTCTCTTATCCCCTCATTCCTTCATCACCCCCATTTCCGTTCCCTGCAGGCCCCCTCGGCGATGACTTTATAGTGGATGACGGGTCGCGGCCTCGAGACGGCAGACGAGGCCCAAAACGACCCCGGACCATCCTGACGTCAGCACAGAGGAAGCAGTTCATGGCCTCCTTCAGTGTGTCTCCGAAGCCCTGCAGGAAGGTGAGTGTTTGTGTCCTTCTGTCCATTTCTCCGCTTTACTTAACTCCAAGAACAATAACAGGAACAGTGCAGGGAAGTGATATAGGTCATTGGGAGGCGTAGGTAAGGTAATGGTCATCTATATAGGCTCTTTGTAGCCCTGCAGGAAGGTGAGTGTTTCTGTCTCTCTGTCCATTTCTCCGCTTTACTTAGCTCCAAGAACAATAACAGGAACGGTGCAGTGAAGTGATAGATATAAGTTGGAGTCGTGGGCAAGGCAATCCTCTTGAAGCGTTTCCCAGCAAATGAGTAAAGACATCTTGCTCGGCTTAGGTAGATTCTTATGACATTTCTCGGACTGTCCAATTTTTTTTTTCAGGCAGGAATTAGTGTTCGGCCATCATTATACCGAGGCAGGGATAAACCACCTCTCCAGAGCGCCAAAGTCAAAATCAACTACCAAAGCTCTGCCCAGAGAGTAGTGTCAAGGCATTTTCCCACACCTAGAATCATTTTTCATAGAAATGTTTATATTAATGCGCCTTTTTTGGAATTTTCTCAGTTTTTTTCTTTTGTTCAGCCTCCTTTTGTCTCCTTTGCCGTAGAAAACTAACGAGGAATGAATTAACTCAACCCTATCACCCGCTCTGACTGGAGATTATTATATTTTTTTTTAATCAAACTCCGTATTGTTTTGTTCTCTTTGTAAAGGGAGGTCTTTCTTCCTTGCCGTCTGTGTCCCTCATATACAGTCTTTTAGGTTTATAGAAGTTTCTCTCTCTCTCTCTCTCTCTCTCTCTCTCTCTCTCTCTCTCTCTCTCTCTCTCTCTCTCTCTCTCTCTCTCTCTCTCTCTCTCTCTCTCTCTCTCTCTCTCTCTCTATCTATCTATTTATTTGCCCATTTATTTCAAGTTTTACCTCTCTCTCTCTCTCACACACACACACACACACACACACACACACCATCCTCTCATACTTTTTTTTACACTTCATTCCAAACACCTTATACTTCCCTGCATGTGTCTTTCATTCCTCGCAGCCCTTCAAAAATAAACCTTCCACTAGACTCCTCACTCCACCCACCCCATTCTTCAATAAACTTCAATAAACTCAAATCTCTCTCACCTCTAAAGACCTCTCAACGTTACCCTGTCACTTATCTTTCATCCTATACCTTGAAGACAATATAGCTTTCATACCACACATCCTCCTCCTCCTCCTCCTCTTCCTCCTCCTCCTCCTCCTCCCCGTCATCCTCACCATCCTCATCTTTCTTCTTATCCACATACATTTCTTTCGTCTTATATAATCTTGCCTTGTTTTTCCTTCCACTTCATTTATTTCTCCTTCAGCTCATCACTCCACTCTGCACACCCTTTTTTTTTAACTCCTTCGCTCTTTTTCAGACATTTTTTTTGTCATTTTACTCATATATATAGCTAATGTTTTTCGTATTTTTGGTGTTTTTTTTTCTTTCTTTTTATTCGTCAGTTTTCTCGTCTTTTTTTTATCAACACGGCGTTCTCTTTCGTTATTCTTCCTTCGTTTCTCTTCAGTGCATCCTCCTTTCCTCTCTTCTTCCCTCCTACCATTTACTCTCCTCCTCATTTTTCCTGTCTTTTAATCTTATTCCACTCCCACCCCTCGTTATGCCAAACTTTTCAACTTTTCATCTCTTTTCCTTTCTAACCTTGCTTCTACCCTTCCCTCCTCTACTTCCATTCCTCATTCTTTCTCTCGTTTCTCTCCCTCTCTCTTTCTCACTTTCCCTGTATTTTGTCCAGTTTTCCTGCCTTCCCTTTCCTTATGCTCTCTCTCGTTCCTCTCCTTCGCTAACTCCTTTCCCTCCTTCCTTTCCTCACTCCTCTGTCTCCCTTACTTCTCTTCCTCCCTTCATCTTTCCTTCTCCCTCCTCCTTCCCTTCCTCCCCTCTCTTCGTACACTCTCCCCCTTGCCTTCGCCCGCCCTCATCCCCTCCTCGTCGTCTCCACATGTTTGCTCTGCCGCCTACGACACAGAGCGGCGGTTCACTCTTCCAACTTGAGCGATATTTATAGGGTGTTGAATTTAGCATTGAATTCCTCGTGCGTCGGTGGGGGTCGCGGCAAAGGAGAAGAGAGATAGGCGGACGGGCGGGCGGTGTGTGTGTGTGTGTGTGTATGTGTGTGTGTGTGTGTGTGTATGTGTGCGTGTGTGTGTGTGTATTGGACTTCAGCGAGTTCAACCATCACTATGCCTCTTTCTTCTATCCATACTTCCTTCTCTGGGCACACTAGTTGAGAAAGAGCACAAAGGAATAAAGAAGGAGGAGAAGGAGGTGGAGGAGGAGGAGGAGGAGGAGGAGAAGGAGAAGGAGGTGTCTGTGTATATTTTGACAAGCGCACGTCGGTGTTCTATGATTTGTTATAGAAGGGGAAACTGATGCTCTGTTGAGGCTATATTTAATGTGACGTGTGTGTGTGTGTGTGTGTGTGTGTGTGTGTGTGTGTGTATGTGTGTGTGCGTGTGTATGTGTGTGTGTAGCCGCGGCAGGATGTGATCGAGATGCGGCCCCAAGAGCTAGCAAAGGGGCAGACAGACAGGCAGACAGACAGGCGAACGGACGGACGGACGGGTGGGTGGGTGGGTAAGGTGGGGGGGGGGGAGCAGGAGGGCGGCAAGACGGGCGAGGAGTGTTGACAATGGGCACCTCAAGGAGCGTCAGGGCGGGGTCACGGGTTATCAGCTGTTTTGACTGGCACTCACCGCTCCCTGGTAAGCCGCGGTGCCTCCGGCTTTGAGGAGGCACTGTCTGGCCGCCGCACCTCCAGCCCGATCCGTGACCTCCCTTTATTGAGCCTTCAGCATGCTTGGCCGAAGACTGAGAGGACGCGTTCACTCCCTCTTGGCGTGGAGGGTCGCTGGCCGTGGCGGATCTTGCATAACGCTGAGGAAGTCGCTTATTATTGTTTGGCATGAATACACAGCCACGGACGGTCTCAGCCTGGCGGCCCCCCTTGTACGCTGTAATCTACTTATGAGGTATTGACTCTGCCTCACTCGCTTTGATTTTGTTTTTTTTCCTCTCGTGTTTATTTTGTAATCGTCTCTGTGGTTGGAGGTTTTCGTGCGCACGGTGAACGGAAGACAAAGGAAGTTCGTCTCGTCTGGTGTTGGGTATCTCCACAGGTTCAAAGATAACATGCGATCTAAGACTGTTTGATATATTTTATTTCACGGTATTCTTCTTATTAGCGTCGTGTGTGCTCTCTTTCTCTTTCTTTCTATCTGCCTATCTATCTTAATCTGCCTACCTCTATCTATCTATCTATCCATCTAGCTAGCTATTTCCTGAAGCGATATGTCACCATGATCTGTTTGTTTGTGTGGAATTTCTCTGCGTTCAACTCTCCGCTAAATCCACCTCACCACCACCACCACCACGTATGACCTCGCTCCACCTCTCGCTCGCACACAACTGACCTCCTCATCTTGACCCACGATCGAGGTGAAGATAACCTCCTGACTTGCCCACTTCGGAAAGTTAAAATCCTATTGCCAGCCTCCCCCCCCTTCCCCCCTTCTCTTTTTTTTTTTTTGCCGGGCTTGTTTTCTTTGCTTTTTTTTTCGTTCACTATCCATGTGTGTTATTCATCTTTTTTTCGTTAACAGCTGAATCATCAACAAGCATCCTTTTTTTCATTTTAGTTTGTCTGTCTGTCTGTATTTTTTTCCTTTGTACGTGTCTGTGTGTGTGTAGGGAGAGAGAGAGAGAGAGAGAGAGAGAGAGAGAGAGAGAGAGAGAGAGAGAGAGAGAGAGAGAGAGAGAGAGCGAGAGAGAGAGAGAGAGAGAGAGAGAGAGAGAGAGAGAGAGAGAGAGAGAGAGAGAGAGAGAGAGAGAGAGAGAGAGAGAGAGAGAGAGAGAGAGAGAGAGAGAGAGAGAGAGAGAGAGAGAGAGAGAGAGAGAGAGAGAGAGAGAGAGAGAGCAGGAGTCATGCTTTATATATATCATCAGTCAGTGAGCGAGAGGCAGGAACAGACAGATACAGGCGGTGACAAACTTAAATCTGTAACTTTCCATGTTCACGGTGGTCTGACGGACGGACACTGACGGATGTAAAGAAACAAAACGGAGAAGCAGCAAATAAAGTAAATAAATATAACACACAAACAGATGATACTGAGAAAGCAAGCACAGCGAACATTAAGACAACTGATGACAAGCTTGAGGTGGTAAAACAGACCACACACACATAAAAAACTTCAAGCAAAAATATACAGCACTGAATTTCGATGAACACCGCAAGGCACAAAGAATAACTCAACTCATTTTCATAAACCTTTAAATGATCTTCAGAAATAGCCAAAATAGTAATAACTTGTATGGTGAAAGTGGCCATTAACAAGATACTCTGATGACATAAATAACACCACTTAAAGCTACATGTCGGTAAAAAGAAGAAACTTACACGACATACATACTCGTACCTCTCTGTAGCATAATACAACTTTTAATTAATTGGCTGAAACGAATAATCTTTCACAATACAAACCCCTTCATACCCAAACAAATCACCATTGATGTAGTAAAATAAGAAACTCTGTCACTCTCACAACTTAAAGCTCTCAGTATCCCTTTAAACGCTATACGAACACTCGCTGAACGTGCCGTATGAGTGAAACGAGGAAGAATCTCTCACAATAGCAAACCCCTCTTTAAAACATTCAGACCTTACTGCTTGCTGGCTCTAACACTTGAAAATAAATCATTAAAATCATAAAAGTGGACCTCAACAACGTAATCCCCCCGCTCACTTGACCATTCATCGCGCCGCCGTGGTGGTGGTGGTCGCAAAGTGGAAAATGCCAAGACCTCTTCTGAGCCTTGAGAGCGACCTTGGCCCAGCCACTCGCGGGGGGCGCCCACAGGTTCCGCGGCAGCCTGCATCCGCGAGTTAGAGGAGGAGGAGGAGGAGGAAGAGGAGAGTATAGGAAAGGGAAGGAGGAAGAGAGTGGGGGAGGAGGAGAAAGAGGGTATAGGAAGGAGGAAGGTATAAGAGAAAAGAGAAGGAGGAGGAGGAAGTGAAGAAGAGCAAGAGAACGAAGGGAAGAAGAAAAAGAAACAAAGAAAGAAGTGAAGGCTACGTGAGTGCGTGTGTTTGTTCATGAGTGGTAGAGGCGAGCGGCAGTAAAAAGAGATAAGTCTGTGTGTGTGTGTGTGTGTGTGTGTGTGTGTGTGTGTGTGTGTGTGTGTGTGTGTGTGTGTGTGTTTCGTCGTGAATCGTGTTGGTCTTGTAACGGGAGACAGGCGGCGTTTTTGTCAGGTTTGAGCTTCCGTTTGTTTCCACTCGCGCGCTGAGGGACGGGAGAGGGAGAATAACAGAGGGGTAAGGGATGCGAGGGGAGGGAGGGGCGCGTCGTGCTGCCCCCTCCCCGCGCCCTTTATCCCTCACAGCCCCAGTAATACGGTGCTAACAGCCACGCAGCACCAACCTGTCTGGCCCCCATCAATTGTTGCTGTTGTCAAAACGACCTTCGTCTGTTTACCTGTCTGCCCCTATGGCTGTCTGCCCGCCTGCCTGCTTGTCTGTATTTCCGTCCGTCCGTCTGTCCGCCCGTCCACTCCAACAGCAACCATTTCATTTCGTGTGTATGAGCCGTCCAGACGACCCGTCGCGCGCGCTGATGGCAGCCGTGCCGTCATTGTTGACAGATTTATGTCCTCTGATTGGCCGACAGAGGGCGTGAGTGACGTGCAGGGCGCCGGGGAGCTCCCTTCATCTCTCATCGGGACGCGCAAATATGTGAAAAACTGACTTTAAATGGATGAAACTTTTTTTAATGATCGCAACTCTAATTACCCTTGCACTGACACACACGCACACCACACTAAAACACACACACACACACACACACACACACACACACACACACACACACACACACACACACACACAGACACACAGAGGAAAAGCTTAGGGTGTCCTATGGGCCTGGCGGCGAGTGGTGGGGGATGGAGGGCAGGCGTGGGGCGACGCGGCAGCGCTGGCGCGGCGGGACGGCGGCGACAGCTGGGGACGGGGGGCGGAGAGGAACGGGATATTGGCTACGTCAGGTCGATTTCAGTCAGTTCCCCACAAGGTGATGAAATAATGATGACTAGGATGAAAATGCGACGCTGAACACCGCCTTCCAGAGCTTAACACGGAGTAACAGAATGATGGGGCGCCGTAGCAGGGACCAGCGCCCCGGCTCGTGTGTGGGAGGCGACGGCAGTGAGGTGTGGCGTGGCGGCGGCGCTCGACGGAGATATGTGTGTACGGTCCTCCAATATTTTAAAAGCCGACGCGTCTCTCCGCCTTATCGGACCGGCGGGAAGGTTCCGGGTGAGATCCTGAAGGGGCACGCCGGGACAACGGGAGCCTGTTGGTTCTCTCTCTCTCTCTCTCTCTCTCTCTCTCTCTCTCTCTCTCTCGCCGTACCATCTCCCATCTCCGTCGCTAACACCACTACCATCACCCTCAATATATTCAGTACCTTATTAATGCGCCACAACCACCACCATCATCTTCGCCATCACCACAACTGTTGTTACTGTACACCTCTGCCGAGAGTGCCACTGTTACCGCCATCTCCACAATTACTGCCGCACTTCAGATTTTATTCCTACTTCACTACCACTGCTACTTTTATCACCACCATTAAAACTTGTAACGTCGAAACCATTCACTACTACTACTACTACTACTACTACTAACGATAATGATGATAATAATAGTAGCAATGTAACTTTTGCTTTCTCTCTATATATTTATACAACTCCATATACTGTCACCATAACCACTATCACCACCACCACCACCACCACCATCATCATCATCAGTTCGCGTCATACTATCAACTAACTTCCACCACTTCTTCCCCTTATCTTCCGCAGCTGACCCTGACCACTCCTCTTCCTCCTCCTCCTCCTCCTCCTCCTGATTCCTTCGCTCGCAACACTACTGCTTTCGTTACCCCCTGCCTTCACTTCCCCTTCCGACGGACCCCTGCAGCTTCACCACAACCACCACCACCACCACCACCGCCGCCGCCACTTCCTTCCTCCATTCCTTATAGCTACATGCACCACCACCTCCACTACCACCACCACCTCCACCACCCATGTTGTCATCACCTCCACATTTTGACTACTCACACACACCAACTTCCACCCACACTCACCATATCACCCATCCCCTCATCAATCCTTCATTCCCTGCTCTCTCTCTCTCTCTCTCTCTCTCTCTCTCTCTCTCATATGTGCTTTTTCTCGCCACTCACTTTTCCTTCCCATTTTTTTTCATATTTTTGTTGGATTTGCACGTTTTTTTTTTTCATCGTTTCCACCCGTGCCGTCACAATTTCTATTTTCCCAACTACTACTACTACTACTACTACTACTACTACTACTATCTAAGGTGCTTCACTCCGTCTTCTTTTATGCAAACAACACTCCTCTTCCTCCTCCTCCTCCTCCTCCTATACCACTCCACTCAGAGGAGAGGACGAGGAGGAGGAGACGAAGAGGAGACGGAGGAGAAAGAGGACGAGGAGGCGGACGACCATAGGAGGAGGAGGAGGAGGAGGAGTAGGAAGAGAAGGAGGAGGAGGAGGAGGAGGAGAGGGGGAAGGGTCTGTGTTATCACCCGCGGAGTTGAGCTCGTCCGTGTTTGTTGATTCAGTCTCTGGGTACTTAGTGGGCCGGGTATTTATGGTGTGTGTGTGTTTGTGTTTGTGTGTGGCTGTTTTGTTTTGTGTGTGTGTGTGTGTGTGTGTGTTTGGGGGGGTGTATGTGAGTGCGGTCGTGTGTGGGTGTGAGTGTATGTGTGGGTGGAGAGAGAGAGAGAGAGAGAGAGAGAGAGAGAGAGAGAGAGAGAGAGAGAGAGAGAGAGAGAGAGAGAGAGAGAGAGAGAGAGAGAGAGAGAGATAAATTATTTTTTTATATTTTTAGCTCTTTCAAAGGTAATGGATCCGTGACTGATTGATTGATTGGCCGTGTGTGTGTGTGTGTGTGTGTGTGTGTGTGTGTGTGTGTGTGTGTTTGACTGTGCCTGTCTGTCAATGATTTTTTTTTTAACTTCGAAGTAGGAAATATTTAATTGTTTGAAAGTTTGATTGCTTGATTGACGAAGGGATTGATTAAGTAGAAATAGTAGTAGTAGTAATAGTAGTAGTAGTAGTAGTAGTAGTAGTAGTAGTAATAGTAGTAGTAGTGGTAGTGGCTGTTGTTGTTGTTGTGGTTGCTGTTGTTGTTGTTGTGGTTGCTGTTGTTGTTGTTGTTGTTGTTGTTGTTGTTGTTGTTGTTGTTGTTGTTGTTGTTGTTGTTGTTGTTGTCGTCGTCGTTGGCATCCGGTGAATGTGTACACCTTTTGATTCTCCCGTGAGCGTTTATTACTGAAGAGCGTGTGCTTGTGGGGCCGAGTAATTATATTTGCCTGAAGTGCCTGAGGGGAGAGGAGGAGGAGGAGGAGGAGGAGGAGGAGGAGGAGGAGGAGGAGGAGGAGGAGGTGAAGTAGAAAGAGGAGGAACAGCAAGAGATAAACTATAAAAAAAAAATGTACCAGGAAGAAAAGAAGACAGAAAAAAATATACTAAATGGATCAAGAGAAGGAGGAGGTGGAGGAGGAGCAACAACAACAACAACAACAACAACAACAACAACAACAACAACAACAACAACAACAACAGCCGTTTTAGTGAAGAGGAAAAATGGAATGCAACGAACGCAGAAAACTGAAAAAGAAAAGCAGGAGCAGAAGCAGGAGGAGAAGGAGAAGGAGGAACTCGAGGAAAAAAAAAAAAAAAGCGAAGGAGAAAGAATGAGAAGAGATGAAGCAGGAACAGCAGGGGAGAGATATAGAGTTGAGGATGAGAAATGAGAAGGGAAAGAGAGCGAGAGATGTTGCAGAGGCTGTAAATAAGAAAGAATAGAAGTGTTGGGAGGAGCAGGAGAAGGAAAAGGAGAACCAGGGGGAAAAGGTCGAAGGATATAACAGTAGTAAGGAGGAGACCAGGCTGCAAAGGAAGGGAAGAGGATTAACTTGTGAAGCAGCAGGAGGAAGAGGAAGCTTAGGAGGTGACATGAGGAGGGTATAGAGGAGGTAAAGAGGACCAATAGAAGGAGAAAAGGAAGAGGTGGATCGAGCAGGCGGAGAAATGAGAAGGGAAAGGAAGAAAAGTAGGAAGATGAGGAAGAAGAGGATTAACTTGTGAAGCAGCAGGAGGAAGAGGAAGGCTAGGAGGTGACATGAGAAGGGTATAGAGGAGGTAAAGAGGACCAATAGAAGGAGATGAGGAAGAGGAGAAGGAAGAAGTGGATCGAGCAAGGGGAGAAATGAGAGGTGTACATTAGTGATACATAGGTGGAGATTGGATTGCAAGGGAGGAGAGGGGAAGGAGAAACAGGATGAAGAGGAGGAAGGAGAGAAGTGGAGAGGAGTAGGAGCAGGAAGGTGAAAGAAAAAGCAGAAGGATGATGAACAACGACTGGAGAAAGAAAAGAAGGAGAAGGAGGAGAAACAGGACTCAGGGCGGGAAAAAGAGGGAGAAAAAGTATCAGCAACAGAAGAAGAAGGAGGAGGAAGAGAAGGGAGTGCGAGGGAGTAAGAAGAGCGGGACGATAAGCAGGAGGAGGAGGAGGAGGAGAAGGAATAAGGAGAACGTGATTTAGCTGGAAGATGAAGAAAGGAGGGAAGCAGAAACGGGTAAAAGGGGGAAGAGAAGGACGAATAGAAGAAGGAATAAGAAGAGGAACAGAAACGGGGAAAAGAGGACTAGAGAAGAAGGAAGAGAAGGACGAATAGAAGAAGGAATAAGAAGAGGAACAGAAACGGGGAACAGAGGACTAGAGAAGAAGGAAGACAAGGACGAATAGGAGGAGAAGGAGGGATAAGGAGAAGAGGAACGGCAGCGGATCGAAGGAGGAAGAGAAGGACGAGTATAGAAGGAGGAGGAGGAGGAGGAGGAGGAGAAGTAACAGGAGAAGTAAAGAGGGTATCTATAGGCGGGGAAAGGGCGAGGGAGGGGCTGGCTGGGGCGCTGCAAGGGGATCCACTTCAACAATGGCTCGCGTCTCGATGGACAGAGGATTAAGCATATCACAGTCTATAAACAAATATTTGCACGCACTTCTCGGCTCGCATGCCACAAGGGTAGGGCGTGTGTGGGCGTGTGTGTGTGTGGTGGGAGGGGGAGGTAAGGGGCATGTGTGTGTGTGTGTCTGTGTGTGTGTGTGTGTGTGTGTGTGTGTGTGTGTTCTTACAGGATTGAATCAGACTCGTAATTTTCCATATTTCAACATCAATTTATCATGCAACTTCTTCTTATATCTGTGTGTGTGTGTGTGTGTGTGTGTGTGTGTGTGTGTGTGTCGAGATACATGTTTTGAACGCGTTCCGGCATGATGGACGGCGCTGTTTTGTGAAGTCAACAGTGACGAATGTGCTTTGCCTCGGGGTTGTTGTTGTTGTTGTTGTTGTTGTTCCCCTTTAGGTGACACACACATATCTGACAGTACCTCGAAGCTGGAGAAAGTAAAAAAAAAAGCTAAATAAAAGAGGCGAAAACGAAAACAGAAGCAAGTCGTCAGTCAGTCAGTCAGTCGTTGAGAAGTGAGTCTGCTGAGGGGCGCGCGGACGAGAAGCCAGGCAGGTTCACACGCTGGAAGGGGAAAGTGAAGGGAAGGAAAGGGACGGGTGAGGCGGCCCGAGAGAACGAAGGTAGACAAGTGAACTCGGAATGTTTGATGCATGAGGTTGGGGTGCGCAGGAGACAGACAGACAGGCACGTAGAGATAGATTCCAGAAGAGAAGAGATGATAGAGTATGAGAAAAGGGTATGAGAAAAGGAGGAAAGGGAAGGAAGGAAGGAGAGGAGAGAGGAGACGAAGTGAGATGAGAGAAGATTGGTGAATGTATAGAAGAAGGGGAAAGGGGAGAGGAGAAAAAAGAAGGGAAGAGAGGGAGGAAGGAAGGACGGAAGACAGGAGAGGAGAGAGGAGACGAAATGAGATGAGAGAAGATGAGTGAATGTATAGAAGAAGGAGAAAGGGGAGAGGAGAAAAAAGAATGAAGGGAGGAAGGATTGATGTTTCGGGATAAAAGGAAAGGAGATGATAAACGAGAGAATAGAAGTTAAGAGAAAAGTGGAAAAAAGAACGGAAAGGACATAGTGAAAGAGAGATTGATGTATAGAAAAAATAGAGGTAAGAGGAAAATAAATGAAGGAATGTAGGGAGGAAAGAAGGAAAGAGAAAACGGAATGGGGAAGAGAGGGAGAGAGGAAAAGGAGAAGAGATAATAAGGAAAGAAAAAAAATAAAGAAGGAGGATCAGAGTGAAGGATTGATGTATAGAAAAAAAATGAGGTGAAGAGGAAAATAAGGAGGATAGGAGGAAATAGGATAGAAGGGAAAAAAGGGAGAGGGGAAAGAAGGAAGGGTGTGTGTATGAGAGGGGGAGGGGGGGGAAGGGAGGGACCGAGCATCCAGCCTTGGGAAGAAGGTGAGAAGCGTACCCCATCCTACCCTTTGACCCCTCTCTCCCTCCTTCTCTCCCTCCCTCTCTCCCTCCTTCCCTTGAGGCGTGACGTCTTAATCGAGTTTAGCAGCACCTCAGGTTTCGTCTTCTCCCTCCTCCTCTCCCACTTTTTCTTCTTCCTCTTATTTTTCCTCTTCATCATCACCATTATCTTGTTCTTGACCTTATTCTTCTTCATGGATAATTCTCTACTATTTCGATTTTTTTCTATATTTTTTTTCTGCCGATAATTTAGTGTATTTTCAATGCCTTAATTTTGTGTGAATAGAATGACGGTGTATATATTATGTAGGCTGTTATGTGCAGCTATCTAAGAAAGTATGACTGTTGAATTCACGGAACGGCTGAGCGAATGAATATAGACAGTCACAAAAGCAACAGAAACGTAACACACACACACACACACACACACACACACACACACACACACACACACACACACACGCCCCAAACCACACCATCATCATCATCATCATCATCATCAACATCAACAACAGCAGCAGCAGCAACAGGAGAGACGTAACACCCACCCACACCCATGCGCCCACACACACGCATCATCATCATCATCATCATCATCATCAACATCAACACATAATAGAGCCGTCAAGGTATCTTTATCGCGCGTCTTATAACCACCGGAAGCAGACCGCCGCCGCACCGACCCCAAAGTCTCCAAACACCATTAACACCCCCATCGGCCGCGGCATCAAGACGGCCACTCATCGCGCTGCCCCAAACTTCTCCTTAGTCACACTTTTTATCAACTTAATGAAAGACCGTAAAGAGGCGAGATGGGGCTGCGTGAAGTGGTTCGTGCCTCGGGGGGAAGGGTTGTGGCTCCGCATACACACACACACACACACACACACACAATCGGGCTACCCTCCTTCCTTCCTTCCTTCCCTCTCTCTCTCTCTCTCTCTCGCTCGGCTCTTGATGATGACCCGAGCAACATAACTTTGCCTGCCACAAGTGAGCGGACAAGTGTGACGGCCTGTAAATGGAGCGTGTTCGTGGAAGGGGGGGGGGGGGGGGGACGCGTGGGGTTAAGGGTGAGGGTGGGGACCTTAGATAGCGTTAGTGTTGTGGCGTGTTGTGTTAAGGGGCGGGGCGGGGCGGGGGCGGGGCGGGGCTGGGGAGGATATGGATGGGGTAAAGCGTGGTTATAGTGGAGGGGCATCATGTCTTTCCTCGGGTGTCATAGCAGAACTTCCTTTATCGACTCCTAAGGGTGATTAACGGCGGGGCGGGGCGGGGCGGGGGCGGGGTAGGATATGGAGGGGGTAAAGCGTGGTTAGTGGAGGGGCATCATTTCTTTCCTCGGGTGGCATAGCAGAACTTCCTTTATCGACTCCTAAGGGTGATCAACGGCGCCTTCAACGAGCAGACACTCAATGAGGAAAGTTTGTAACCCGTGAGGCGTAGAAAGGATGTTAGTATTTTTCTTCATTTGATTTTTTATTTATTTATCGTTTTCCTCTCCTTCTTTATTCGCCATCCTATTTCGTTCCGTCCTTCGTCATATCCTTGGTTTCTTCTTTCTTTCTATTTCTCCTCGTTCGTTTTTTTTCCCTCCGTTTCGTTTTTTCCTCCTCTCCTTGTTTGTATTCCGCAGTTTATTTCCCTGTTCATTTCTCGTTTCTAGGTCGGTTGCTGCCACCCACTCGTGCTCCCTTCCTGCCATAGTTTGCTTGTTTGATCATGTAGCTTACTGATTAGTTTTCCGGTTTACTTGTTTTGTTTCTTTTTCATCAACTGTAATATTCCAGTTTTATGTATTTGCGTCTCTTTGCTTGTTTATACATGTGAAGGGCGTCCGTTCAAGGAAATTCGTTATAGGAGAGAGAGAGAGAGAGAGAGAGAGAGAGAGAGAGAGAGAGAGAGAGAGAGAGAGAGAGAGAGAGAGAGAGAGAGAGAGAGAGAGAGAGAGAGAGAGAGAGAGAGAGAGAGAGAGAGAGAGAGAGAGAGAGAGAGAGAGAGATGCAGTCTTGGTTCTGAGGAGGCGAGATCAGTTTGATACACAATGATATCATGCGTTGCAGCATAAACGGGAAGTAGGTGTCAGTGTGTGTGTGTGTGTGTGTGTGTGTGTGTGTGTGTGTGTGAGAGAGAGAGATAAGCACAGATTTCAGATGTGGGGAGCGAGGAGGGAAAGGAAGGAAGAGAGGGAGTGAGAGGGAGAGAGAGAGAGAAGGAGGGCTCTAGTAGAAGTTGGGTGAACTCTGGGGTCACTGCCGCCGCCAGACCCCACGTAGGCGAGCACCGGCATATTTGGATAACATTTAGCGAGATAAAGAGACCAACTGCGGATGAGGCGAACCCACAGAGGAACCGGAACTGGATAAGCACATGAGACGGTACTCAAGAGGGGCGGCGGAGGGAGGGGACAAGCGAGGAGGGAGAAGACGAGGGGAAAGAAGAGAGGGACGAGAAGGAGGAGGAGGAGGAGGAGGAGGGGGAGCTGAAGAGGAGAGCAGCGCAAGAAGGGAGACGCAAATAGACTAATAGGTAGACTAAGGGAACCGAGTCCATCGTATCATGTGTGTGTGTGTGTGTGTGTGTGTGTGTGTGTGTGTGTGTGTGTAATATTGTTTCTTCATCTTGTTTCAGTACATGGTGATCAATTCAGTGTCCCATCCACCTCATATAGTTCGTATTTAAACTTTTCATCATCATCATTTTTCTTACTTTGGAGTAAATTTGGAGGCTTGCTAGATGAAACAATACAGTCTGTTCATGCGCGTGGCAAGGACGTTGAGGTCTCGGAAAATTTCACATACCTGGTAGCGTAGTTCAGAACAACAGTGAGTCTTGCCAGGAAGTCTTACGGTGGATTGACTTGGTCCTCGGTGTTATGAACTCGCTCAGCACGAGCATATGGCGTTGTCGATACCGGTGTAGGATAAAGATCCGGATCTTCAATTGCCTTGCGCTCCCTGTCTTACTTTATGGCTATGAGACATGGAGACTAACTAAATAAAGGCTTGGAGAGGCGGATTGATGCCTTTGGTAATAAGTGTCTACGCAGAATCATGGGATATCGCTGGAATGACTGTGTCAAACCGGCGACTACTCCGTGAGACTGATTCGAGGCCTGTTACCTGCATTGTCCATTAACGCCAACTCCGGCTATGCGGGCACGTGGCACGTTACCCAGAAGCTGATCCTACTCATCGGATTGCCTCTGTAAGTAAGAAACAATCCTGAGTAGAGGAAGCCAAGGGGACGCCCAGAGTTCGTGGCTTGAGCAAGTCGATGATTTTATATCCTACCAGGAGATACTCGGGATGGGAAGGGGCCTGCATGGAGACTCACCCGGAGGGAACCCTGGACTTGGCGTCGTAGGGTGGGCAAGGCGACGCGCCCCCTGTGTATGCCACCACTGATTGATTGATTGATTTTTTTACTGAAAACATGACATCTATGTCTTCGATGTCCCCCCTCCCGCGGTACCGCTGCACACATCTTTCTACTCAAGCTCATCCCTATACTGTCCAAATCCCTTATGCAAGAGTCAACCAGCATCTTCACTCTTTCATCCCTCACGCTGGTAAACTCTGGAACAGTCTCCCTTCACCTGTATTATCCTCCTGCCTACGACTTGAACTCTTTCAAGAAGAGAGTATCGGGACACCTCTCCTACCGAAACTGACCTCTCTTTTGGCCACTCTTCTAAACTTTTCTTTATAGCGGCAGTAATTAGCGGGCTTTTTTCATGATTGTTTTTTTGCCGTTGAGCTGCTTCCTTTGCTGTAAAAATAATATGTAGGTATGAAGAATTCAGTATTTTATTTTTTTTAATCTTTGATGGCCTAAACTGTGTCTAGGTTTCGCTTTGTCAACGGTCGTCTTATTACAATCATTCACTGCAAATGTATGGGTAATCGATTCTCTGTTTCTCGATGTTACTTCGACATCCTAATACATGACCCTTTTTTGATTTTTAAGCCCGTATTGTGAAGTGTGTAACATATTCCTTCTTAACGTTCTCTCTCTCTATCATTCTATCTCTGTCTCTCTACCTATCTATCTATCCTATCTATCTACCTGACTATTCATCTCTCTCTAACCCAACTAACCCACTCGTCACTATCCTTCGTCACACATACCTTTTGTTTTTACCTCTCCGCTGCGATTGGCACGGATTTGGCTTTCACTGGTAGCCTGGTAACATATTATAGTCCCAGGTCTTTCTCTGCCCCTGTGGTGGAAAGTGAATGTTTCCCATGTGGTATTGGTATGCTGGATATCCCTCCCAAGGTGCATGACTTTACATTTTTCTTCATTGAATTGTATCAGCCACTTTTTGTTCCATTCCTGTAGCTTGGTGAGGTCTTCTTGTAGGAAATCCGCAGTCAAAGGGTTAAAGCTCGTATAGTGAAGCGTGTACAACATCCCTCTTAACTCTCCCTTTCCCCCCACTCACCCACACGTCACTACCTTTCGTCTTTTCCGCCACACACAGGTACGGGAACAGCTGGCCAAGGAGACGGGCCTGAGCGTGCGGGTGGTGCAGGTCTGGTTCCAGAATCAACGAGCCAAAATGAAGAAGCTGCAGCGGAGAGCCAAGCAGACCGAG
>NC_066511.1:24863369-24865869 GCF_024679095.1 Eriocheir sinensis
TGTACCTCGTGCCCATAACACTATTCGTCTTTTCTCAGTTTACCACACATATACGCCATTTCCTCTCTCATTCATCTTTCATCAGCCTGCAGTTGTCTCTTTATTCCTGTTTTTCATTCCATTTTTCACCCTCACATCAGCTTTTTCTTGGACACTACTCGTATTTTCCTCTCTTTCTTTTTCCACGTATACCATTCCCATCCTATTCCTCCTTCGTCTTCATAATCAGCTTTCCCTTGATGATTCTTTTCCTTTTTCCCTTTTCTTTTCTCGTGTACTTCCATCCCATCTTTCCCTTCCTTGTGTACATACTTCTATCCTGGTCCCTCCCACACCTTTACATCTTCCTCGTCTTTGGTCACCCCTCAGGCCAGTACGGCGGACTCACCCCCATCGACTCCCTGGACTCCCCCTACGCCACGACGCCCAAGAGCTCGGCGGTGCCCTACTCCCCCGAGGGTGAGAGCTTCCCGGCCCACAGCGGCGACTCCTTCTGCGGCTCCGACATCAGCTTCGAGGAGGGGCGCATGGACCAATTTGACGACCAAGGTGAAATGTAAGTCACTCCTGTCGTGTGGTTCGAGTTCATGTTTACGATTTTCTTTGGTCTCTCTGTCTGTTTACCTGTCTGTCTATCTGTCTGTCTAACTATCCATCTCTCTACCGACTTTTGATATGTTTTTATAATTGTGTTATTACTATTTTATTGTTTATATGTTTACTTTTTGTCTTCTCTGTTGTTTTTTCTTTGCCTTTTTTTCGTTGTTGATAAATTTACATATTTTTTGTTGCACTTCTTTATCTTTTATCGTTCTTTTATGTACCTGCTTATCTTTCGTCTTCTGTCATTTGTTTATTCTTTGAGTGCTTCAGCAATGATGTATTTTCATTTTATATATCATGTTTGTTTTGTTACTGGTTGTCTGTTTAATCGTTCACCTACGTAGAGAGGCATAGCTCTTCATTTTTTTCTTATTTTTGTTTTTCGTTTTTGCTCTTGCATTAATTATCTGTATTTTTCTTGTCTTATATTATTTCAATTTTCATTCCTTATATTCGCCTTTATTTATTTATCCTTTCTTTTTACGGCTTACTCAGCTCACTTCCCATTTCGTTCTCGTTTCTTCCCCTGACTAGTAACAATTTGCAAGATGTAGCAAGTAATCTAGCTAGCGTGGCGGGATTGTGGCAAACAGTCGAGACATGAAGTTGTTGAGTGTTGTAAAGTACACTCATTAAAAGAAAACAAAGAATTATTATTGTGGAGCTTAACCCCCCAGGCATCATGAGATCACTGGACGCTCGACTGCTCATTACCATCTTTATCTTGAGCTTCTGTCGTCAGCTGCATACACGGCGACAGCACGCCCGACAGTATCTCTACATAAAACACGTCGGTAGAGTGGATTGGGTTACACAAAGCAGAGCCGAGACTGCTCTCCTCGCTTGATTACATGTATAAACGCGTGAACTTTATATGTAAGAATTTTGTCAATATACATTCGATGTCTTGCGTTTCTTCTGTTATTCTTCAGTAAGTTTGTTTTTCTGTGTGTAACTCTTCTCTGGTGGTAATTAATTTTGTGATGTTGCGGTTGCGTGCCATTTGTAGCCTTACGCTGTATCACAATGTGTACTCCTTCGTGGGCTTGGGTGCATGATGTGTGTGGAGTTGGGTCTCTACCAGTGTGCGTGTGAGGGAGAAAGTACATAATATTCACTAAATACTTACTAGGTGAACACAAGGAGAGGCATTAAGGCGCGGGATCGTTTCAGCGAGTCTAATAATTTTATGCCGATCCCTTTGACAGGTCGTCCGGGGGCAGCGCAGCGCCGCCCCCTAACCAGGCGCCGCCCGACGTGCCGACGATGGTGGGCGTGACGGGCAGCATGTATCCCCAGATCAACCCCATTGACAAGCTCTACCTCATGCAGAACTCCTACTTTGACCACTGACGCCAGCCCCTCTCTCGCCCTCCCGACACCCTCAAGCTGGGAGGTGTTGTCGCTAGTCTGAAGGAGAGTGAGACGCGGGGGCTGCAATCCCAGCTGCCAGAGAGCGCCACACCTGGGGTCCCGGGCTGCCTACCCAGGGTCGGAGCCATGCCTGTGGCGAGCTCCTTACCGAGAATAGGCGGCATTCCCGGGGTGGGTGGCCTTCCTACTTGGGAATTCCCTTTCTAATTTTTGAAACTTAAAAGACAACTCATCCGGCGGCGGGGCGGGGCGAGGCGGGACCGGGCAACTTACTGGCGACTGGACCGAACCACACGTCAGCATCCCCGGCCCTTCTTCCTCCTCCTTCTCCCGGATACTGATGGGTAGACAGAGACAATTACAAGAGACGCCGGAATAGTGAGGCTTTGCTGTCTGCCCGCCGCCGCCGCGCGCCCCACAGCTCGGCACCCCAGCTCGGCGAGGCTCCCGCCGTCACGCCCACCACCGCACGGACGCAACACCGGAGGACCGCGAGCACCATCACACCAACACCGCCTCCACC
>NC_066511.1:24870869-24885869 GCF_024679095.1 Eriocheir sinensis
GAGAGAGAGAGAGAGAGAGAGAGAGAGAGAGAGAGAGAGAGAGAGAGAAGATGAAGGAGACGGGTAGACAGGTAGGCAGACGAATTGACAGACAAACGTGCTGGTATCCTCATCAGTTCTTTTCTGGCAGGGCTGCAGCAGCTGTGGGAGGCGTGGCGGGCGGGTCCTCTCCCTCCTTCCCTCCCTTGGCGGCGTCAGGTCCTGGCCCTCCCCGTAACAGAGCCGCCTCCAGCAGCCTTCACCATGCAGCACGCAGCATCAACCTCCCCGGGACAACAAAGCACGAGGGGGAGCCAGTGGAAGCCCCTCCTTCGTGTGTGTGTGCGTGTGTGAGGACAAAACAAATGAGAGCGTCTCCGTTACTGGACAAAATAGAGGAAAAAGTGTCTAACGCCTGTGAGTCTGGCCTGGCCGCGCCCCGACGCTTGTACAAATGCCCAGCTGTGGCAGTGGAGACAAAAGCACTCCGCAGTAAAATGATCATCTTTCATGTATATAAATGTGACGTGAAGCTCGTGTGAGTGCAACCTTTGCGAGTGTTAGCGGTGGCGGCGGTGGGTGACGGGCGCCAGCGGGAGGGAGCTACCTGCTGTGCTTACCTGCTTGGACACTGCGATGTGGTGGAGGTAGTGCATGGTGGTGGTGTTTGGCGGTGATTAAGGTCGCTTTCCACCCACCCACTCACCCACTCACTCACCTACTCACCCACCCGCCCACCCGATGCACAAGCTCACCACGACACAAGGACGTCAAAGTGAGAAAAAATCATGAGTTAACCAAAATGTTCCTAGTCAACTATGAGCTTTGAAAACTACAAATGTATGTTTCATTGTAGGATGTATGTTAGACGCCCCCCACGAAGGGTCTGGGAGGGAGGAGAAGGGAAGAAAAGGAAGGCGGGAGTGAGGAACGAAAGGAAGGTTTAGTCTGATCCCTCCCGCCGAATCCTTCCTGTCCCGCCCCTTCCCTCCCGGCGTGTAAAAATGTCCTCACAAGTTCACGATCATGTTATACCAAAGATTTTAGAATTTATAATCTCGAAATAACACTGTTCCTCTGTCTTTCCCTTTCTACACTATGACATCGTCCACCACCTTATCATCATCACTATCATCATCACCATCATCATTATGTACGTACATGTATATATATGTATGTATGTATCTTTTACGCTGACCGCGGCTTTCGAGTATCTTCGGTTATTTTTTACATGTGATAATCATTAGCCTTTAGTTTCTGTGCATGTCTGTGTTACGTCATGGCTCGTATGAGGTCTTTGTGGAGGCCTGTGGCAGCGTTACCATATTATCGTACTGAAAACATCGCATTTATCAGTTCCAGGGCCCAAAACTCTCCTAACCACACAGATAACGACATTCTAGTTAAAGTTATCGTTAAAAGCGTTACTTATTGGTGTTTGTTTGCGATAGCTGTGAGTCAGAAACCGGAAAATACAATGTGCTGCATGGCTGAGTACGATAATTTGGTAACACTGGTCTGTGGACGATTTGCAAGACTTGGTATCAACACACGCACCTCAGTCATCCCCTTTGCCCCTCTACCCCGCGCAGACGCCTTGCCCTTCCCGTGTGTGGTGTGTGACCCTCGTAGGCTGTGACGTGAGGTGGCTCTGCAGGGGAGTGGACGGTGGATGTGGAGGAAGAGGGTGGAGAGGTGGAAGGTAATGGGGTGGGTAGTGGTGGTGGTGGAGAAATACAGTACTCCTGATAGCGGCGATTTTACATTTTCGTTTTTTTTTTGTTTATCTTTCTGTTTCTTTTCCATTCTCTTCTTTTTGCCTGTTCGTATGCACTTTTGTCCGGTTCTCTCTCTCTCTCTCTCTCTCTCTCTCTCTCTCTCTCTCTCTCTCTCTCTCTCTCTCCCTTATTAGTAAACATTCCCTTTAAAGCAAGAGCAGTATGAGTGACGCTTCATTATATTTCATGGAACGGTGTATTCATGTTAATTCCGTTGATGCTGCCGCTGAGTCACATGCAAAAGCTATGTAATTGTAGCTTTTGAACAATTCGCTGGACAAAAAAAAAATAGTATATATGTTATCAGTGTCATTATGTGTTTGCAATGATCGGCTCTCAAAAAGTTAATTAGAAGTTTCATGAATATAGGACGTTTTATGAACAGATTTGGTACTTTGGTTGCCAATGAGAGAGAAAAAATATATGATTATGTTTCCGTCTGAATCTCATGGTTTGAAGGCAACTTTTCCTGACTGTAAAATTCACGAACTGGTCGATCATTCAGATATTGGTGTATACATAAGCAGCTGTCTCGCTCGTTTCGAAGAACTAACTGGTGTTTCATTGCCTTTTATTTCGTTCATGTACTTTTTTTTTAATTCTTTGTGTCTTGGCTTAATTTGTTACTTTTTTGAGAATGCGTTTTTTCTGTGATTTACAAGGTTCCTCTTTGTAAGCCGTCTCTGTTTTGTGCAGCGGACGTTCAGCTCCGCATTCAAAGCTTGCAGACCACCGGCCCTAACCGTTCACGTCATCGCATCCCATCATCCCCTCCGTAGGTCATCCCTATATCTGTTCTGTGTAGCAGACGTGCAGCGCCGTGCTCAGGCCTGCAGACCACCGCCCCGAACTGTTCACGTCATCGCATCACTTCTCGCGCCCTTCAAATTCCGCAGCGGCAACACGCGCGGAAAGTTACATCGTACTTCGTCCTTCATGTTCACTCTGTCCTTCAAGCGTGGTCGCCGACAGCACGCCAGACGCCGCCTTACCGCTGAGCTGAGGAGTCGCATCACCAAGGGCCACCTCCTGCAGCGTGTTGTAGGGCCGCGTGCTGGGGCGTGAGCTGAGGCGTCCCGCTGAGGCTGCCGGCCCGTCAGTACCGTCTGGCGTCCGCAGGTCCTCACTGTGTCACGAGGTGTAAATAATGCTAAATGTCTTGAACCTCAGCCTTTCATTAACCTTTGTTAGTTGTGGTGGTACGAAAAAGTGTGTGTGTGTGTGTGTGTGTGTGTGTGAGAGAGAGAGAGAGAGAGAGAGAGAGAGAGAGAGAGAGAGAGAGAGAGAGAGATGAGAGAGAGAGAGAGAGAGAGAGAGAGAGAGAGGACACTTAATTGCTTACTTTGTACAACAGAAGCAAAGTACCACGTGAGGGCAGTAGGTGAAGCCTGAAGCGTATCATGTACCTGTAGCCTGCCGCGTGAATGTTGCTGCAAGGCCACAGGAACGTCAGCCACGGGTCTCCCTCAAAGCCTTAGTTAAGATAGGTAATAGGGGGCTTAGAGCCTTGGTGGCTGAGGGAGAACGGGGGATTACAAATAATCTGTGCCTGCCATAGGAATATACTCCGTAACGTCAAAGGTTCAATCCCCCCACGCATGCCCCCACCCCAGACCCCTCTCTCTCTCTCTCTCTCTCTCTCTCTCTCTCTCTCCATGTCTGCAATCTGTCTATCTCTATGTATCTATCTACGTGTCCTTGCAAATTTATCCCGTCTCGTGTAATGAATAGTTCTTGTCATCTATTTTTTTCCGCCGCTCTGCGTTTATTTTCAATATTCGTCTCGGCAGCGCCTCGAAGCCTCACACTCCTGCTTCGCTTCACAGGCTCTCGCTGCATGCCAATATTTCCGTCACAGATTAATTACTTTTCCTCGTCTCCTCCTTCCGGCCTCCTTCCTTCCTTCATTACATAGGTGCGTCTGGTCTGGCTCCTCTCTGAAGCCATGTTTTCCTTGGCGTCGGTCTGCTGCTGGTCTGTTTTCCCTCCCCGCCCGTGACGTCATTCCCGAGTGCTTGTTGACTCGCGTGCTCGGGATTACGAGACTCGAGTGACGATGATCCTGCTGGCTCTCCTTAAGTCGCTTGAATTCACTGTGAAAGAACTTTTCAACTCGGTATTAAATCGTTGTAATTCAATAATTCAACTGAGCTTACTAGAAGTGCGTCTTATAAAACTAACAACGAGTAGCTGTTGGTAAGCCTGGTTGGTTGGCAGCAGGGAAGATAACAATTTTCCTATAAAATAGATAATGTTTTGGTTTTGCATGTGTTTCTTGGGTATTTGATGAACATTTCGACTCTACAGTATGTGGAAATATGTTTATTGTTTTTTGTACATTAGAGGCGTGAAGTTCACATGTTGGTAAGCCTGGGGCATGATCACAGTTGCCTTCAGTGGCCGAAGTTGCTCAGGAGTCTGTGGTGTGCTCGTGTGTCTTTCGTAATACCGCTGCTTGCTCCTGTGTCCTGCGCGATGGCGAGTGGACCTTCGTACTCCTTGAGGGATCGGCGTGAAGAGTAAGTTCCTATATGCTTTGAGTTTAATGTGCGTGTGTTTTGTGATGGAGAGGCCGTGTTCAAGGAGCAATTTATCATGTGAGGCGCAGGCACGTCAGGCGGGGCAGCAGCAGCAGTAGCCGCAGCAACATTAGAACAAAGAGTGGAAATTGTCATGTTTGTGTTCTCGAGTTACTCTAAGCATAGTATCTGACTCTCCTTTATCACCCTGAGGCAGATATTATGAGCGCACAGGGAAGAACTAAACAAGCGCAGTGTGTTTACTGACAAAGTCTCGCGATACTTGGGTGTTGTTACATCCTGGGTGTAGAATTAGATTATCTTGAATTACTTCATCACTTCACGGACTTTTTTGTCACTTGTTATCGGGACACTTTCGTAAGTCTGGGGTGTTGGTGACGTCACTGAACCCGACAGGTTTCAATGACGTTAGTAACACCCCCGCGAGAGCACCCTCTCCCCCTCCCTCCCCTCCTGTCCCCTACCACTCAATCACCATGAAGGGAGATAACCCTTATCGCGCCCTGTAATCCCCATTATCTAACGAAACTAAGCTGACACGTTGGTGAGGGCTACAGTTATCGCCGTCCCATGACACCTATTCGTGGGTGACTATTCCAGACTCGTTCAATATATTTATAAAGATAAGCTGGAGTGTTGCGGTCCTGGCGATGCCTTACAATATATTATAGTGGACTACTTTTCCTGGTGATAAATAATATAAGTTTTCATAACTGCAAAATCCCTAAATGTTTTATAACTACCACGGAATCGTCATCTGCTTCCACCACCACAACCACAACTACCATCACTACAACCACGAATGTTACTATACTACTACAACGATTGTACTGCCATCACTAACTTGTTACTTAACCACTATTTCTGCTGCTGTTGATCCCCCTCCTTTTAATCTTCGTTTCCTTCCTCTGCTACTACTACTACTACTACTACTACTACTACTACTACTACTACTACTTCTACTACAAACATAAGCCCTCCTACCCCCTCCTTTTAATCTTCGTTTCCTTCCTCTGCTACTACTACTACTACTACTACTACTACTACTACTACTACTACAAACATAAGCCCTCCTAACTAAAACTATCCATCTTCTTTAACATCAGTAATGATCGTCAGCATCGAGGATTTACCACCAAACTCATACCGACGAAGGTGGAGTTGGAAGTGGTGGTGGTGGAGGTGGTGGAGGTGCTATAAGGGAGGGGAGGGGTGGTCTAGATAAGAGGAAGTGGCGTTGGTGGTGGAGGTGACGGTGGAGATGAAGGTGGCGTAGGTAGATGAGGTGCAGGAGGTGGAGGTGGCGGTGGAGGTGGAGGTGCTGCTGTTCCTGTTATCTGTTTGGTACTCTTATCACGGCCAGATAAGAGGTGAGGACCATTATCGCCCTCCAACATAACGCGAAGAGGAGGAGGAGGAGGAGGAAGAGGAGGAGGAGGAGGAGGAGGGGAGGCATACAATCAGCGCGTTCATTCATTCATAGTTTCACTGCTTCAGAAGTATTTATTTGTGTGTGTGTGTGTGTGTGTGTGTGTGTGTGTGTGTGTGTGTGAAATGTTTATCTGTCACCTCCATACGTCATAGGCCTGTGAAGATGGTAGTGATAAATATGCGCAGTTAAGTTTGTGATACGTGATATGTGACTGATGTAGGAGAAAAAAAATAAAACACGCATACGTAAATTTCGATATATTTAGATATAGTACGGAGGAAATCAACGTTGTGGATGTGCATGTAGGTCTCTCTCTCTCTCTCTCTCTCTCTCTCTCTCTCTCTCTCTCTCTCTCTCTCTCTCTGTCACGTGTGTAGTTATCGCCGCCCGGCCCTCGTGTTCGCCGTCCCGTGTTCTGCTCATAACACGGACTTTTCCCTCCCGCCCGCCGCATCGCCTCTTTGGTCTGGCCACGTAAAATTGGGCTTTGGCCGTGTAACAAAAGCAGACGAGGAGTGTTTTGAACGAAATTAATAAAAACTACACCAAACACACACACACACACACACACACACACACACACACACACACACACACACACGGTCAGAGAGAGAGAGAGAGAGAGAGAGAGAGAGAGAGAGAGAGAGAGAGAGAGAGAGAGAGAGAAATACATAGATAGATTTACATAGAAAATCAGACCACACAGACCCCATGGTCCGGACTAGGTGGTCTGCATGTCCTTAAACCTAAGTGATTCTACATTAATCAGATGGCACCAAAACGTTGATTTTCAACTCGTTAATATTAAGTTCAAGGAAGTAATGATCGAGCTTGTTTTTAAAGGAGTCAATCGTGTTACACTGGACCACTGAAGGTGGGAGCTTATTCCATTCTCGCACTACAACGTTGGTGAAGAAAAAATTGGTGCAGTCTGAATTTACTTGTCTGCATTTGAGTTTTATGCCATTTTCCTCGTTCGCAAAGTGTCATCGATCATAAACAATTTAGATCTGTCTAAATTCGTGAAACCATTAATTATTTTAAAACATTAGATCAGTTTTCCTCGAGAGGCGACGTTTCTCAAGAGAGAACATGTTAAGGGTGGAAAACCTTTCTTCGTAGGATTTGTTGCACAAGGAAGGGATCATTTTTGTTGCCCGACGCTGAACTCCTTCTAATTAAGCAATGTCCTTTGCATGGTGGGGAGACCAAAACTGTACAGCATATTCCAAGTGGGGTCTGACTAAACTGTTGTAGAGCGAAAGTATTACATCTTTATTTTTTAATAAAAAGTTTCTTTTAATGAAGCCCAACATTCTGTTCGCTCTTTTTGCTGCATCGATGCATTGCTGTGAGAATTTAAGGTTTGACGCGATTTTGACCCCCAGATCCTTAACGCACTGAACGCTTTTGAGTTTAACGCCGTGCATTTCGTAATCGAGAGAGAGAGAGAGAGAGAGAGAGAGAGAGAGAGAGAGAGAGAGAGAGAGAGAGAGAGAGAGAGAGAGAGAGAGAGCACACACACACACACACACACACACACACACACACACACACACTGATGTTGAGAGAGAGAGAGAGAGAGAGAGAGAGAGAGAGATACACACACACACACACACACACACACACACACACACACACACACACACACACACACACATGTTCAGAGAGAGAGAGAGAGAGAGAGAGAGAGAGAGAGAGAGAGAGAGAGAGAGAGAGAGAGAGAGAGAGAGAGAGAGAGAGAGAGAGAGAGAGCAGCCTAAACTAAATGAATGTCCCTCACTTGACCCTCTCGTCTCCTACACAACAAACCTGAACCCTCGCTGCCTGACCCAAGCCGCCCCCTCCTACTATTAGAAATCCCAAGGCAAACATTTCCTCTATACTTTATGTGGAAATTCATTGTGGAGATTTTTTTTGTTTGTGTGTGAATTTTAGTTTTGGTTCTTTCCCTGCCGCTCCCGTCCTTCCCCTTCCCCTCTTGAGGCATAAAGTTGGTATTGGGCGGCATACGACCCTGGACGGGGATGGGTCTTCGAGGCCCCAAGCGGAGGGGCTGCAGGGAGAGGCAGTGGTTGTGTGTTGCTCTGGCCTCCAGTGTTATTGATCTTTTGCTCTGTAAGCTGGGTAGGAAGGGAATGTGGGAGGGGGAAGGGAGGAAGGGAAGCAAGAGAAGAAAGGAAGAAAGGAAGGGAAGAGGGAAGGGAAGGTAAGGGATGTTTCAGCTTGGAGGAAGGCGCCATATGGAAAAAAATAAAACAAAAGAATGTTATGCGTAAAACTTAACAAAATCCGAAGAAAGGAATGTTACTCTTAATATTGCAGTAAATCTTTTGATATTTTATGAGAAAGTTTCTTCAAATAATAGAAAGTTTGATAACTTATTATTTCAATATTTTGCATATGAACAAGCACACAAATATCTTCGCTCGTACTTATTTTTTATCGTGGGTATGGGGCGTCACTGGGTGGTGTCTGTCAAGGAGACTTGGTATAGTTTTTGCAGCCTTTTAATAGCTTCTTTTACTGTTTTTTTTTTTTTTCCAAGGGCAGTGGCTCTCCGCGTGCTGCTCCGTCCCGTCTAAATCTTCGTGACTAACCCACCGATGGGAGAGTAATATATAAATGTGTGTGTGTGTGTGTGTGTGTGTGTGTGTGTGTGTGTGTGTGTGTGTGTGTGTGTGTGCAAGAACACGTCATCGGTGCGGAGTGAAGGAGTGCACTGGTTGGGCAGCAGGGCAGCGTGGATGACTCAGCCTTTCTGGGGTCTTCACGGCCGCCGCCAGCCGTGGCAGAGGAGCGGCAGCCAAGCACACGATGGGGCCGTAGAATATATAAATCTATGAGCTCGCCGAGGGGTGAGTCCGGCCCAGGAATTCGAGTGACATTCCATAGCGAGGGTGAGAGCGAGGGGAGGTGGCATCTCCCCTTGTTAGCTCGGCCTCAGCCCCGACGCCGACCCTGGCAGGCCCGTCCCCCTTTCTCGTTCTCTGTCTCCCTTTGCTCTCTCCCCTTCCTCATATATCACCGTTAACTATATAATATAGGGGTTATATATTTACAACGCTATTTGTTAGACGCGTTGCTCTGAGGTGCCGCTGGAGCCAGTGAGGCAGTGCACTGTATAAGGTAAGTGCTTCCCGCTCCTGCACCGCTGCAATGACGCGAATTGACGGAACACTGAAGGCAGCGTGCGAAATCGTGTGAGAAACATGCGTGTCTGTCATGTGAGGCCCAGCGTCTTTATGGGATTATCGGCGGCGCTCACGTTGATGCAACAATTCAGAATGTTTTTAGCAACACTGGCACTGCTGTACCACTGAGTCGGAGGTTGAGATTGATAGCTTTGTGATGTTTTTTTTTCTTGACTCGGTCTTTATTTTAACAAAACTACGCATCGAAAATGCTGGAGGTACCATTTATTCACGTGTACCAATGGAAATTACATTTATCAATAGTTCAGCTTTCATTATAATGTCATTTTCTGAAGCAGGGATGACGCCTGAGCGAAAATCGTGGGTGTGTCGGTGTCTGGAAACTGGAAACCTTAATTATACACTTGCCATAACACACTATACGAAGAGCTGCTCGCCACCCGTGATGAGCCCAAACACTCCGTTACGAGTACGAGGCTTTCATTAAGTATCTCCTAGTGGAGGGAGAAAGAAAAAAGTATAGGTATTATTGTTGCCACATTATATGTCATGTTTTTGTTATCGGGATCTTTATGGTAATCTGGCGCACCGTTCAGTAATTAATGTAGGTCGTTTGATAGAAAATTTGTCCACGGAGAATGAAGAGAAAACATCAAAAATAAAAACAATAAAGAAGAAAAAAATATGAAAACACGGTGATTATACAAAAAATTATATGCTCAGCTCAGGTAATGGGGGTGATGATCATAAAGTTTCCAATTTCGATTATCTTATTTGGCCGTCATTTCCATTCCAGTGACGAATAGGATACCTGTCCTAGATGGTATTCTGTTTGGCCTTTGTATCCTGTGTTCAGTTTAGGAAAATATGCAGGTAAGATTTTAAGAGCACGACAAGGGTTCTAGAATATCCTCTAGAGTCTAGAGTTTCGACTCTTTAGTGGTTGATCGTCATGTACTGCGTCATTTTATGCTGAAGTCTATATACACGCTCTGGTCACGAGCCTCAGGGACGCCTCTTGAGCATCCTTATTCACGTTTATCTTGCAGAACAACGGTCGATAATCAGGATCGATTTCATAGATCGATGTTCGTCCCGCCTACCCACGTAACAGCTGATCAGACATCTGATTAATAATATAGTAAAAAAAACAATCAGCAGATCAGTCCTCGGTACGACATGTTACGGATTCTCAAGTGTAGCGATCTCGCACTGTTCTCTGTCTGACGGTGGCTGTTTATTTACGATATAAAATGAAAGAAGCTAAATCCTCCGCAAATGCTGCTCCCACAAAGAAAAGAGAGGGAGAAGCTTAAAAGATTAGTTCATGAAGTGTCTTTATTATCTTTTGGAAAAGATTCAGCCGTTCTTCCCTCGAGGAGCACGCCTGACGCCTGCCGGGTATAAATGCTACAGGCAGGACGACAGGGAAAGGTGATGTACCGTCGGCAACACTTAAGCACGCTAATTATAATTATCATTACTGTATCAACAGTTTCCTTTGCTGGTACAGTGCATCATGATTTTCGTTTAATAATGAAGAGAAACAATCATGCACCCGCTAACCACTACAACAGTGACCCCGCTGCTGCCCCCGCCTCATCACTTCGCTGCTCGATCGATAACTTTTTCCATTTATCTCAAAGCAGCAACAAAAGGTTCTGCTGGAGTATTTTGGCATTTATAAAAGTTTTCCAATTCAGTGAAAGGGATGACCCCTGTTTTTATTTTTAATTCAGTGGGAGTACCAGATGTTTTACCCATAGTACGAACTTACATCATGGTGATCTACTACTACTACTACTGTTATTGCTACTATTTCTACTACTACTACTACTACTACTACTACTACTACTACTACTACTGTTACTGCTACTGTTACTGCTACTATTTCTACTACTACTACTACTACTACTACTACTACTACTACTACTACTACTACTACTACTACTATAATACTACTGCTACTATTTCTACTACTACTACTACTACTACTACTACTACTACTACTACTACTACTACTACTACTATAATACTACTGCTACTAATTCTACTACTACTACTACTACTACTACTACTACTACTACTACTACTACTACTATTACTACTACTACTACTACTACTACTACTATTTATATTGCTACTATTTCTACTACTACTATTTCTACTACTACTACTACTACTACTACTACTACAATTAATACTGTTACCTCTATTGTCAAAACTTCTCCTACATTATTACTACTACTGTTGCTGCTATTACTTTCCCTACTATCCCAATACCACCACCACCACCACCACCACGTCCTGCTGCCTGCGGCGGTAGCCGGGAGAACAGTCCGATACATTCTTCACCTGCTCAAAAATGCAATTACTGCGCTCTGTGTTGTTGCCCATGTGCGTGTGTACTTGGTGGTGTGTGTGTGTGTGTGTGTGCGTGTGTGTGTGTGTGTGTGCTTGTTGGCGTATGTCTACATGGGTATGGGGGTGGAAAACGTGCATATTTGAGTGGAAGTGGGTGTATGTATAGGTTTTGTGTGTGTGTGTGTGTGCGTGTGTGTGTGTGTGTGTGTGTGTGTGTGTGTGTGTGTGTGTGTGTGTGTGTGTGTGTGTGTGTGTGTGTGTGTGTGTGTGTGTGTGTGTGTGTGTGTGTGTGTGTGTGTGTGTGTGTGTGTGTGTGTGTGTGTGTGTGTGTGTGTGTGTGTGTGTGTGTGTGTGTGTGTGTGTGTGTGTGTGTGTGTGTGTGTGTGTGTGTGTGTGTGTGTGTGTGTGTGTGTACGCAGGCCTGCCAGGTATTCCATTGACACCGCTTCCGTTATTGGACTATGATGTCGTTCCTTCATAACGACCACAACACAGGCTTATGTAGTGGTGACGGGGAGCGCGGGGCCACTGCCTGGGGGTGTTGAGGCAGGCACGCAGTCTTTAATGGGCAGGACAGTGGGTTGGGCGCAGGGAAATGGGATCGTTCACTGCATGACTTAAGCTTAACAAGGGCGAGACATTCACTCACTACCACATGCATCTCCCGCCACACCGAGGACCTCATAGTAAGCCACAAGACCATGTACGTGCCCGCCGACCCACCAACCAACACCGTGGCTCGACTATTCCCGCCTCTACAGCCCTATATGCATACCCGTTCTCGCTGTCCATGCCTCGCCTCCCCATCTGATATTCACACTGCGACAAATCAATGAATGCAGCCTCGACGTTGGCAAAAAAGTATCGGATATTTAATTAAACTAAAAAGTGAGCGATGACACTATTATTGGCACACGTAGATCAAACGGGGGCCAGCTAGGACGATATTGCAAACCTACCTGACTGACTGACTGACTGACTGACTGACTTACCCCCTCCCCTACACCCCCGGACTACGCATGCCTGTACCTACTGTCTGCTTATTTTTCTCTGCTGCTGCCGTAACTCTCCATCTCTCTACCTTTCCACCTCTATCTGATCGAGTTAAGTGACTGATTGATTGATACTGATTGACCGACCCCCCCCCCCCACACCGCCTTACCTGCTTGATTAAATGTATCCATGCCTGCTGGACTATACCTGTTTGCTAATACTTCTGCTGGTTCTCCTACGCTATAATCCTCTACCCATACCTCTCTACTTGACTGACAGACCTTCCTATCTTCCTGCCTGCTTCTTCTTCCTCTACCTCTATCTCCCCTACCTCTACCTCTACTTGAGCCTCTACTCCTCTCTATTTTATACATGTAACTTTCTCCCAACGAGTAGAGTATATGAGTGGGTGACAGTTGCTTCTCATGTTACTATATTTCAGCAACTCGGCACACATTCTCCGCATCCACCACCTTCCACCCCAGCCACCGCCGCCCCCTCCACCGTTACCATCATCATCATCATCATCATCATCATCATCAGTAGGACAATCCCCAACATCAGCATCACCTCCATTGATGTCTCCACCACTACCACTTCTATAATTATTCTTCACCATCAACGCCAACACCACAGTAATTCTTCACCATCAATTTTCCCGCCACCATCACCACCACTATCATCATCATCAACACAGTTCTTCACCACCAGCACCCCCATCTTCACTCATCACCATTACTCCCCTACATCATCACCATCACCACCACCACCACCATCATCATCACCACCCCAACTAAATCCCTTGCGTCACCACAAGCTAACGGAGGGAATGATAGAAGAAATAGGCCCAATATTAAGAAAAAATGTGAGATATTGAGACCACAGGAGGAGGAGGAGGAGGAGGAGGAGGAGGAGGAGAGGGGGGCATGAGAAGGACGAAAAGAAAAAAAAAAAGAGGGAGGTAGAAGGGAAGGAAGAGATTTAAACTTTTTTTTTTTTGGCTAGAGAGAGAGAGAGAGAGAGAGAGAGAGAGAGAGAGAGAGAGAGAGAGAGAGAGAGAGAGAGAGAGAGAGAGAGAGAGATAACAATCCTCGCAACATCTCATAATCCTCCCCTCTCCAAAAAAAAAAAAAAAAAGCCACAATCCCTTTCTACAATGTCCACGATAAGTATACCATCACACCCATGCAGCGTCACTTCCCACCCCCCCTTAAACACAGACAGACTCAAGCACACACAAACAGACACCGTTCACTCCCTTTCCCGTCCCTGGCAGCATCACCACCACCACCATCGCCGCCTCACCGTCATCGTCACTCTTCTTCGGACGATGAGTAATGAAACTTCTCGTAGTTAAACCCACAGTATCCGATTTTTATGATGCAGGAGTGACTGGCTGTTTTTTTCTTGATATTAGTTGAAGAGGACGAGGAGGAGGAGGAGGAGGAGAAGTAGGAGAAAGATGAAGGAGTGGAGGAGGAAGAGAAAGAGAAAGGGGATACGGAGGAGGAGAGAGAAGGGATAAGGAGGAAACAGAAGACGAATAGAGGGAAGGATTGTTGAGGATGATGGAGATAGAGGAAATAGGAGATAGGGGAAGGATAAGAAATTGGGAGAGAGAGAGAGAGAGAGAGAGAGAGAGAGAGAGAGAGAGAGAGAGAGAGAGAGAGAGAGAGAGAGAGAGAGAGAGAGAGAGAGAGAAAGGAGGAGAAGGAGGAAGAGTAATAAAAGGAGGAAGGTGATGAAGTGAAGTAGATTAAGAACCGAATTTGTAGGAGAGGAAGAAGGAAAAAATGGGGAAGAGGTGAGGGAGAGAAAAATAGGGAATACGGGGGAGGGTGAGAAGCAAGAATTGTGAATAAAAAAGCAATTTGATATCCTCAGGAGTATTACGCGATCAAAATTTAATGAATATTATGAAAATATGACGATGATTAAACTGTATTATATTAGGCCGGGCCGCGAAAAGTGATGTTCGTAATTACTATGAGAGAGAGAGAGAGAGAGAGAGAGAGAGAGAGAGAGAGAGAGAGAGAGAGAGAGAGAGAGAGAGAGAGAGAGAGAGAGAGAGAGATTCACCTTTCTCATTTTCAATTCTTTACTAATATTTAGAAGAAAAAAAACTACGTTAACATTCAAAACACAACAACAACAACAACAACAACAACAACAACAAACGACAACAACAACAGCAATAACAATAACAACAACATCTACAACACCTGGATCTGTCCCCCAGCAGGTAATATCTGTAAGAAATCCAAGTCGGAATTTCTTCTCCGGTCTTGGCTCAGTGAAACGAGTCGAGGCGGCCACTTGAGCCGCCGGTTTAATTAAAACTCTGAAGCCTTGGAGTAGAGGTGGATTTTTTACGCGTTCTCGAAAACAACCAAATGCAGATAAATCAATAGTATGCGACAGTCTCTCTCTCTCTCTCTCTCTCTCTCTCTCTCTCTCTCTCTCTCTCTCTCTCTCGAGCGGCAGAGGGCCATTATCACAGATGCTCCAGGGAGGCAGCGAGGGCAGGTCTGGCCGCATCGTGATTGAGAGCCGCTCCTACAAGAGTTCCAGATTCATATTAACGTTCCCTCGGTGGTCAAAACGACTTCACGAGGAGGTAGAAATTTCCGCCACGCCGGCAACACGCAGACCTGGAGGCTCGGCGGCCCGGGCGGCACCGCCCCCTCGCGCCGGTGGGAGGAGCCGCGGAACGATAGACGGCGATTGGCCCGTGAAGCTCCACCCCGAGGGGACGAGTG
>NC_066511.1:24888369-24928369 GCF_024679095.1 Eriocheir sinensis
ATAAAAGATACAAACTTAAAACATTTCAGTTCTATATATCTATAGTGAAGAAGCATAAACCCAGTTTTATTTAGGTACTGGAAATTTTGCCAAAGCCTGGGCCATAAGTAATGGAGAGACAGTAATTTGACATTTTAGAATAGATACGAAAGGTAACAAAAAGCAATAAACTCGTTGAGTTTGCTAAAAGAAACAAGCGTTCTAATTAATAGATTTTTTTACAGAAAAGAGGAAAGAGGAAATTGAACTTGAAAAGCCCTCATGGAGAAACACTGAACGAAATTGACTCAGTCCTCCTGGAAACTCAGTGAAACACGGAACCGTTATAAATAAAGCCGAATACAGTGACCGCAGTTTGGTAACATATAAAGTAGGCTTAAACTTATAAGAAGAGAGAGGGAAAATTTAATGAATAAGAATTATCCAAATATTCTTGCAATCAGGGAAGAGACCGAAGAATTCAATATAATTTCTCAAACTCATCCGATAAGACTGAAGGAGAGCAAGAGAAAGCAAATAACGACTCAACTAAGACACTCAGTTATCAACACTGGAGAAGTTTGCGATATCTGCATGTGAATTAAACGTAAACATTAACATAATCGAAGGAACTGTAAAGAATGGCAGAAGCATGAAGAAACACGAGAAGATTGGGCACTGGCAGGAATCAGCTGTTTGAACTATAATGCAAATGGCAACGTCACGAAGAATGTATAGAGAAGATGGCGCCACTATAAACACTTGCCTGCGCCATGACGGGCTGGGGCCGAATACCACCCAGGCCCCTCAAGCAAGCCTACCGGCGCAAAAACGTTAAAAAAAAAAAAAAAAAAAAAAATTAGATAGGTTTGAGATGCAAAAAAAAAAAAAAATATATATATAGGATTTTTTTTTATAGTTTTCGTTATTGTTTCCTTTTTTTGTGCCCTTGAGCTGTCTCGTTTGTTGTAAAAAAAAAAGCAAGGGTAAAGCAGGAGGAAAAGGTCGACTAAAATAATATTAAGATGTGTATACTTAATAAACTCTAAAATCTCAAATATATACAAAAAGCTTGATGAGGTATACAGTCCCTACAGAGTCCCCAGAGCCCAGAAAATTGCCATCATAATAATTCACAAAAACGGCGATGCAAATGACTTAAGATATAAACAACTTTTCTGTACTTACTTCCGTTCCTTACCTTTTCTTTTCCCTTCCCTATATATCTTTTGTTTTCTTTCCTTTTCTTCCTTTCCCTCCCTCCTTTCCTCCTCCGCTTCCCATTTTTTTCCCTTTTCTCCCTTTCTTTCTCCTTTCCTTTCCATTTGTTTTCCCCTCTCTCCTTTCTTTCTTTCTTTTTCTTCCTTTCTTTCCTTTCCTTTCCTCTTCTCTTCTCTTCTCTTCTCTTCTCCTTTCTTTCTTTCTTTCTTTTTTTCTTCCATCCTCCCTCCCAACCTTTCTTCCTTCCCAGTACCATCATTCCATATACTTCTTTCTTTCTCTCCTTAATCCTTTCTCTCTACATTCTTTCCCGCGTACTCATCATGCACCTGTCCATCGCCTCACCATGTACAATAAACTCTCCACACTCGCCCCCTTCCTCCCCCTCCTCTTCCTCCTTCTCCGCCTCCTCCTTCTTTTACCCATCGTGGAAAGAGTGTGCGGAGGAGGAGGAGAAAAAAAACCCGGCCAGGCAAAAAAGAATGAGGAGGAAGCGCTGGGGTTGGAGGGAGGTGGGGAAAGGGTGAGGAAAAAAAAAAAAAAAAGAGGCGTGCAGGCGGAAGGCAGTGTCGGGGCGTGAGCCAGAGCCATCAGGAAGGGAACGACCCTCTAACTCTGGCTCACGATGGCTCCTCCGCCCCTAATCGCGTTCACATCCTCATTCGCTTTCCTCATATTCCTCCCAAATTTTCTCATAAAGCAGGCAACCAGTAAAATTTGGAGGACATTTGCATTTAATGAAGGTTTGAATATTAAAGAGGGGAGAGAGAGAGAGAGAGAGAGAGAGAGAGAGAGAGAGAGACAGAGAGAGAGAGAGAGAGAGTGAGAGAGAGAGAGAGAGAGAGAGGGGGGGGGGGGAAGGGGATTGTGGGGGAGTGAAAGTTACTACATCGGTGAGAAGAATGAAAAGAGGGATGGGAGGGGTTGTACAGGCTGGGAGAGAGAGAGAGAGAGAGAGAGAGAGAGAGAGAGAGAGAGAGAGAGAGAGAGAGAGAGAGAGAGAGAGAGAGAGAGAGAGAGAGAGAGAGAGAGAGAGAGAGAGAGAGAGAGAGAGAGAGAGAAAAAAATGGAAGGGAAAGAGGAGGAGGAGGAGGAGGAAGGAGGGTATGAGAGCTTGCCTTCATGAGGGGTGGTTCGGGGTTCGTAAGGGCGGTGTAAACTGTTGGAGGAGGAGGAAGAGTCGTAAGGAGCCGCGTAGAAAGGAAGTGAGGGGATGAGACGATTTAATGGCGATAGAACATTGTCATCGATCTGCCTGTCTGTCCGTCTCTCTCTCTATTAACCTATTTACATATGTCAGTCTGCATACAAACACTTCAGTCTACCCGTTAACTTAGCTAGACAGGGAAAGGGTCCATCAATGCTTCGCTTCTCCTAGCTTTATGGAGCACAGGGTGGGGTTGTGTGCGTGTGTGTGTGCGTTTATGTGTAGTATATGTATGTGAATGTGAATGTGTGTGTGTGTGTGTGTGTGTGTGTGTGTGTGTGTGTGTGTGTGTGTTTAGGTAATGCCTATTGCGCCAGTAGGCTATCCTGAGGTGTCTCTTCGACGACCCCAGCCCGTTAGTGGCGCAGGCGAATTTTTTTTATAGTGACTGACGTGATATATGACTCTTGCTTGGCCCATGCTGCCCCCCGGTGCTCCACTTGAACGAAATTGCTGAAGTTAGGGTTGAGTGAAGATCTGGGTAGCATGTGGGTAATCTTTCGCCACTCGCCGATGGTTGAAAAATCAGCGTGTTTCGGTAGGACTCGAATCTATAGGTCCACGGCTCACCACGTCCGCACGCTGACCACTCCGCCACCGCCGTGTGTGTGTGTGTGTGTGTGTGTGTGTGTGTGTACAGAGTTGATGAAGAACAAGTGAGTGTCCATGGATGGTTGTCAATCTACTCATTTACATCAGACTCATTCTATAAGCAACAAACTGCATGTATTATAAACATAGATGTAATATTAATATGCATGTATGATAATGTTTGGATTCTGTAAATAGGATGCATGTGGTATGTATTATGGTCATTGGTTATTGATATTCTAAGGTGTTGTGCTTCATTGTTTCTTCACTATTTTTTTCAATGAACAAGTTTTTAGCGTCCGTAGGCAATACTGCGATAACTGGTGGTCGGCCCTCTCCCGTGGGTGACGCACGGGAGGCTCTTTTTTTATAGTGACCCAAAGTATAGTTTCTTGCTCCTTGGCTCATGACGCTTCCTTGTGCTCCCTTTGACATGGCTTGAAGTGTGGTTGGTCTTTCGGTGCTCGGTGATGCCTGAAAAATTCTTATCCTACGGAGGGCCGCGCGTTCACCACCTCCGCTCACTGACCTCACGTCCATCAGAATGTATGAAGACGTTCTGTAAGTGGAAGCAGCTTAACACATTGACAGACGCACATCACAAGGCCGAGAAGCAACACCCTGATATACGCCAGGTGGATAGAGAAGAGAGAAGGGAGGTTATCGCTTGCCTCTCGCGCCCTCCTTATCCCACCGCTGTGCCAGAGGAGGCAGGTGAGGCGAGGCTGTGGTCTAGGCTCCTCATCTGCTGCAATTACGTCAGCGCTGAGGACTTGTTATTAAGGGGTCGTATCTCAGGTGCCGGGGTCGTTTCCCGCGCACAGGTTACGAGCGCTGGTGGTAATGAGTCCGGTGGTTTGCATTTCCTCGGTTCCGCTCTCCCATTACTTCGTTACGGGTCGTCCCTCTGCCAAGTTAGGTCGTTGTAGGCAGCGTCGCCGGCGGATCCCTTCCTCTTCCTTGCCTTCCTTCTCCTTCTACCCCCCTCCTCCTCCTCCTCCTCAGTGCCTTTCCCTGAGCGAGGAGCCTTCTGTGCACTCATTACCGCTGCAGGTGAGGGTAACATACGACGGGATGCTGCAGTGTTCGACGGATGCGTCTCCTGATTATCCGGCATCAGGTTAATAAATGTCTTGATAATGTGAGGCCGCGAGAGAGCACCTTACTGATGAAGCTTCTCTCCGGCAGGTGTGGCGCGCGTTTGTCTCCTGACGGCGGTGATGGAGGCCAGGCCGCGGCGCTGATGGAGGCGGGAAAGGTAAGGTGACAGTGACTTATTTTTCTACAGTGCTGGTGAATCGTATTAGTTTGACTCGCCTATGGAGATATTTATATAAACAAGGGTGCACAAGGATGTAGGACTATGAAGGGGCTATTACACTGGGCAAACTTTCCGTGGATCTTCAGTCAAACCACGATTTCCGCTGGCGTGGTTCTCATATTTCCGTGGTTTTCTGACGTGTCCACGATCTTCCAAAGCTACGGTAGATTTCACCGAAGGACGACAATATTACTCACCATCATCATCAGCAACAATAACAAGAAACAAATGAGAACCACGCTAGCAGAAATCGTGGTTTGACTGAAGATCCACGGAAAATTTGCCCAGTGTAATAGCCCCTAAGACGACAGACAGCCTACACATGACAGCTCCTGAGAACTATAGTTATGCCCCATTCGCCCTCCCCAAACCATGAATGTATCTAACCTCTATTTGCAACTATATTGACTGTACAGAGGTGTATTATTTGTTCCATTCATCCCGTACCTTATTTCGAAACCATTTTTTTTTTTTTTTTTTTACTATTTCTTAAGATTTAAGTCTACTCACTTTGCATCCATTGCGGTGTGTGTTCTGGCATCCTTTCCTTTTCCTTTTTGATTTTTATTTTTTATATTTGTAAGTACATGCGATATATACATAGTCCATACAGATAAAAGATACAGGTACAGATTCAGATACCGGTATTAGTAGTGATATCAATAAGTTTGGTGATGATACCAAGATTGATGCAGTAATTGAGTCGGATCAGGACGATAGGACGCCAGGATGAACTAGACAGATTGTATAACAGGGCGGGGAAATGGCGGATGGAGTTCAATGTCGGGAAGTGCAGTATTATGAGTGTACGTAGGAACAACCCCTCACATACCCATAATACTTAAATGACACTCCCATTAGCAGAGAGGGATTTAGGGGTTTTAGTGACCTCTGATCTTCGTCCAAGGGCACAGTGCATTCAAGCTAGAAATCGATCAAACAGGGTACTTGGATTCATTTCAAGGAGCGTAAGCAACAGAATCGCCGAATATTTAGCATTAGTTAGACCTTATCTTGATTATGCGGTTCAGTTCACCTTACTATAGAGTGGATATCAATATGTTATAATCGGTACAGAGAAGGATGACTAAGATGATTCACGGGTTAAGAAACTTGCCATATGAGGAAAGACTTAAACAATTAAACTTGCATTCTCCAGAAAGGCGAAGGGTGCGAGGAGACTTGATCGAGGTTTATAAATGGATGAAGACCTTTAAGAAGGGGGATATTAATAAGGTTCTGATGGTAAGAGAACTGGGTAAGACACGTAGTAATGGGTTAAAACTGGAGAGTTCAGATTCAACAGGGACATTGGCAAAAATTGGTTTACTAACAGTGTTAAATGAGTGGAACAGGCTGGGCAGTCATGTTGTGTGTCAATACAATAGTCATATTAAAAATAGATTAGATGAATTCATGGACAGTAATGTTAGGTGGGGATATAGGTCACCAGGAGCTTCCTTGTACATGTCAACCGGCCTCTTGCAGACTCATTACGTTCTTATGTTCTTATGTTCTTAAAAGGTGTACAACATGCCTTCAAATTCAATAAAACGATGCTTGTTTACGTATGTTTGGAAAAAAAAAGACGAATGTATAAGTTTATCTAAGCCTCAAAATTTGCATGGAAGAAGGATTTGTGTTAAAGGTAGAAATGAGTACCGTTATATAACAGTAAAGGTGGGTATGTATACGTAGGGACATAAAAGTCTGGCAACAATTTGGTGATGGTGGTGGTGGTGAAGGGGTTGGGATTTAAAGGGAACCGTGACGTGAGGGAAAGAGGAGGATCAGGACCCACTCGTGCACGCCTTTTGAACTCACTGAAATGGGCTTTGTCTGTGATCCTTCTGTAGTGCTAATTTTGCTGTCCTCTGCCTCCACTCGCCCCTTGGCCTCGCTACTGAACAGGCCTAGGGGAGTGAAGGAGCGAGTGTGTGTGTGTGTGTGTGTGTGTGTGCGTGAGTGTGTGTGTGTGTGTGTGTGTGTGTGTGTGTGTGTGTGTGTGTGTGTGTGTGTGTGTGTGTGTGTGTGTGTGTGTGTGTGTGTGTGTGTTCATTTCTTCACAAAGGTAATACTTGTTTGTCCTTATTAGTTTCTTTGTCCCCGTCGTTCGCATGTCAACCTTTCATCACAAACACGTATAATTGGGCGTGATGAAAGGCTGCCTTGGAAATGAACTGCGAGGAGGAGGATCTCAGCGGGAACAATAAACATCATATGAAAATCAAGACTGAATACTGGAAGGGCCGCCACGCACGCCTCTCACTCCCCAGGGCCGCCACCTACTGGGCGACCGCGGGGAGGCATGTTGACTTAGGCTGTTGTGCGGCCGTCCGCGCTGTGTGTCTTGGCCCCCTGTGGCACCGAGATGACCCTCCCGGAATGGCACTCTCGAGGAACCTTTGCGAGGGACGAGACTCCACCAGGGAACAGTAAATCACACAGAAGGCGCGACTCTACCGCTGACTTGTATCGTTTCAGGAGGCTTTTCTCGAGCGGCTGACAGTTTGTGGTGTTTCTGTGTTTGCTGCCTGCCGCACCGAAAAGAAGGAAAGTCACACACATACAACAGACATGGCTGGGCTATTGACTTGCCCCGTTTCACTGAGAATTTCTGGAACAGCTTTACAGGAAACAAACTTGCGAACCTTCTCATTTTGCCGCTGCACCGAAAAGAAAAGCATCACATGACCAAGTTCATATGTGCACGATAAAGCAAACAATCGGCAAGGGAGCTCGCAATATAAGACCGAAAAAGGAGAGCCAGTGTGTGGATCGACGAGGAAGAAAGAGAGGAAGAGAGTATATAGAGGCGCAGAGAGAGCAGATAAAGAAAGTCGGGGAGAGTATATAGGGAAACAAATTGTGACAGACTGAAAGAGGGGAGGCGAAAATATTTAGGGAGGAAGATGTGGAGGTGGAGAAGGGAACTAATAAAGGGAAGGAAAGTAAAAAAGCAAGAGAAAGGGGAAAGAGGGAGAGGGGAACGACGGTGATGATTGAAGAGAGAGAGAGAGAGAGAGAGAGACAAAGCAATACTCTGAAGCTGTAAAGAAACATTACACTCTCTCTCTCTCTCTCTCTCTCTCTCTCTCTCTCTCTCTCTCTCTCTCTCTCTCACAAATTTTAGTCTCTCACAAGACCCCACACAAAATTTATAATTGTGTTTTTATTATTTTCAAAATTTACATCTTTCACCTTTGTCCTGATGTGTGTGTGTGTGTGTGTGTGTGTGTGTGTGTGTGTGTGTGTGTGTGTGTGTGTGTGTGTGCGCGCGCGCGTCGTTTCCTGTTTTTTTTATTTTTTGTTTTTTGAGAAATGAAATTGTGTGGTGCATTATAACGTCTATATAAAGAATAATACGAAAGTGATGATGAGAAGGAGGAGGAGGAGGAGGAGGGGGAGCAAGAGGAGGAGATAAAGGAAGAGAGCACGAAATCTAGCGGAAGGGAGAGGAACAAGAGGAAGATAATGTAGGGAAAACGAAGAAGGCGGGTAAATAAGGGATTGTGAAATGGAGGAGAATGAATGAGTAGGAAGATAAAAGAGGAGAGATCAGGAGAGAAAGAGTGAGCGGGGGAGATCGAGAGAGAAGAAAGGAGTCTGGGTTAAATTAAGGAAAGGAGAGGATATGAAATGAGAAAGATCAGAGAGAGGGAGAAGTGAACGAGGCAAGGAGGGGTGAATGAGGAGAGGAGGAGGAGGAGGAGGAGGAGGAGGAGGAGGAGGAGGAGGAGGAGGAGGAGAAAGAGGAGGAGAGTTTCTACTTCAATAACAGCAATCACAAAAATAAACATCTCCCTACTACTACTACTACTACTACTACTACTACTACTACTACTACTACTACTACTACTACTACTACTACTACTACTACTACTACTACTACTAACACTACTACTACTACTACTACCATCTTTAGAACCAAGCGGACAATCATTCATTTGTTCTCTTAAGGAATTATGTATGAGTTTCAACGCTCAGGTTAAGCAAAACGGAGGTTCGCATGAGGTGTTTAGGCCTAGCATTCTAAATGGTCTCCTTATGCTCCTCCGAACACCATACGGGGCACATATTCCTAGGACCATATTCTTAACCCGGTAGTAGCGACGGCCAAATTTATGGGTTTACCGTGTACCAGCGATGGGTTAAATTTTTGCCTTAATATAAGCCTCCCAAAATAGAGGATTCATAAACTGATCACAAATGCGTTGATACATATAATGAAATGGTTTGTGTGAGTGATGATTTTTTTCTCATTTTTCTCGCTTAGAGGGGTCGCAGCTACCGGGTTAAGTTAGGCTGGGTTAGTGTAGGTCAAGTTAGGTTAAGTTTTTACGTATAAAGGGGACTTTTTGCCCTGTTATACATAGATAATAATTAGCAGAGGTTTGCGTATAGTTAGTTTGTCAGTTACGACCAGCACGCGTCACCCACGATTCAGCGGCCTATAGGAAGGTGCCACCCAAGCATTCCCTTCAGATATATGCATCCATCACCTTACAGTATTTAGTACATACCTAAAAATAAAACTATTGCTGAAACCCGATAGGTAACAAAATAAATAAAAGCAAGAGGAGAGTCCACTGAATTTTTATGCTGCAGACCAAGAATCACGAAAGATAACGATAAAAAAACAGAAAACACAACCTCCCGAAACTGACCTCTCTTTCGGCCACCTCTTTGGATTCTTTTTTAGGAGCAGCGAGTAGCGGGCTTTTTTTATTATTGTTTCCTTTTTCTGTGCCCTTGAGCTGTCTCCTTTGTTGTAAAAAAACAACTAACGACAAAAAAAGGACAATGAAGCTTACTGGTACCGCACCGAGAACGAAGACTGAAGCGACGACGGAAGGAGGAAACGCCGAAGAAGAAAAGGCTCAGTGGTGTGTGTGGACCCTGTGTGTGCCGTCTACTCTCCCGCCCCTCGACTCACGCACTCAAGAGGCCGGTCCATTGATTATGCTCCCAGGATCACCGCCAACTGGAATTAGAGGGAGGATTAGCCATTAAACCCCGATAAATTGTGGAATGAATTTCAAATGGGAGTGAGGAGTGGCTCTTGACGCCTGTCGCTCCCTCGAGGACGTGTGGCGCTCCTCCTCCTCCTCCTCCTCCTCCTCTTGCATCTCTCTTCTCTCCCTTCTCCTGCTGCTGCTCCTCTTCAGACCACCTTCCTCCTCCTCCTCTCTCCTGCCTCCTTTCTTCCCCTTCCCTCCACCCTATCACTCAAGTCCCCTTCCCTCCATTGTGCTCTTCTTCAGGCAAACCTCCTCTTCATTCTTCGTCTGTCTTCTTCCCCATGCACCCCTCTGCACTTTTCCTCTTCCTGTCACCTTCCTCCCGCCTTATCTTCTTTCATGCCAACTTTCTCTTTCTTTCCTTCTCCACACTTCTTGCATCTTTCGTCATTCTCCCCCTCCTTCTACTTCCTTTCCCTTTCTCTTCCTCTTTCGTATCTGTTACATTTTCCTCTTATTTTTCTTTCCCTTGCACCATTCACCTTCCCCCTCTCCCTTCCGTTAGTTTTTTTTTTCTCTTTCAACTTTTCTTTCGTCGCTGTGTGTTTCTACTCCCTCTGTTTGTCTGGGTGTTCTTCTTCCACGAGTTCTCCCTTAAGTCTTGCTGCCCCTCTTCTTCCCCTCCCCTCCTCCATTTGATTTCTTTTCTCCCTTTTTTCCCCTTCTGCCCTTATATATCGGCACTTTGTTTGCTCTCCGCGGTACATCCCTCCCTTCTCTCTCTCTCTCTCTCTCTCTCTCTCTCTCTCTGCTTGTATCTCCTCCCGGCCTCATCCCTCTGTGTGTCCCTCCTTTCCTTGCCTCTTACCCTTCCCCCCCCCTGGGCCGCCACGTGCCAATAACCCACCCACCAGCATCCAGTGTTTACCTTCGCCGCCAGCACGTGCCTCTCCCCCGCCCATCGTCACTCGCCAACTGCTGACAGCCGCCGTCCGTGGGTGGCAGAGGCCCGCCCTGACCACCCGCTGCGCCGCCTGTGTCTCGGCCACGCTTGGCACGGCACGACGGCACTTTGGACAACAGTTCGTAGACGGTGAATGTGTGGGACTCCTCGATGACTCCAGTGGTGGGAACAAAAGAAGTGCCGTTCTGTTTCTTTTGAGGGAAGCATTTAACAATTACTCGATTCTCTTCCACGTTAAGGCGAAACAAAACCGAGAGAAAGTTTTTCCTTTGCTTTTTTGTCAACTGTAACAGCAAAAATAACTGGCAAACATTCTGTAAAGGTTACCTTTTCGACGTGCATCACATTAGCGCATAAACCTAAGATATTAAGTAATATCTCTTGGTGAGCAGGTCGTCTGTGACCTCACGCATCCTCCTCCTCCGCCTACCTCCTTTACCCGTCGCTATACAGACGCTCTTCAGCTCGAAGAGGCCCGAAAAAACTTGTTGGTCAATGCATGAAGCGTGCGAAGGCGACGGAGATCAGTCAAGTCTTGGGTTAGTCCCGTCCATAAGGAAAAAAATAAGCAAAGCGGTGAGTTGACATGGTAAGGAATGGGGTTGAGATACAGGGCAAGGCGAGGGGAGTGATGGAGGGAAGCAGTTAATCTGGTGGCGCGGAAAATAAAAGAAACAAGTGAGGAGAAACAATAGTGACGGCCTTTCCCGCGCATCCCACTGTGTCTGCGGGTCAACAAGTGAGCGTGGCGCTCCCCGGGGGCCGCCGCGTGGCTGGCGTGTGCCCGCCAGGGCTAAGGGCTGTTTAAAGAGACACCAACAATCCCTTTAATGACGCCAAGCCCATGGGAAACGACCAATTTTCCAGCCGCGAACCTTAATCTGTCACCAGTAGGTAAATAGCCCGCGGGCAACCCCTCCCAGCTGCCCCGCCAAACAGCCTTAACCCACCCGTCCCCGGTGCTTCTCGCCCCTGTCGCCGTTTCCCCAAAGGGCCAAGGCGACGGACGGCGGCGCGGCCCCGGCCCGGTGCCGCTCGCCGGGATGACCCTCCGTCGGCCGCTCTGAGCCCATAGTCTCCTGCTAAATACACCAGACAACACGGCAGGGAAATCTCCGTCTGTAAATTGATTTCTGTATGTGAGAAATGAAGAGGCCGGTCCGAGGGCCTGCTCCCGCCCCGCCCCGCCCCGCCCTGCAGTGGACGGTGATATGTACTATATATAATAATAGCGAGAGGAAGCGAGAGGAAGTACTTAGCGAGGGTATCCCCCTTACCTGTAGGATCACCTGAGGGGAATGGGAAGCAGATGAGAGCAGAATGAGGGGATGGAAATGACGGAGAAAGGTACCGGGGTGGGTAAGGGAGGTATGGAGTGGTGGGAGGGTGGGGAGGATGAAGGAGAAGGTGGGGGAGCTAGAAAGGGAGGAAGAGAGGGAGCTGAGAGGGACAGGGAGATAGCAGAGTCTCCCACGCTGCTGACCCTCCTCATGAGCTCCTGATGCGTAAGGCTGCCCCGGGGGGTCTGCCAGGCTCTCAGGATCGGCAACCCCGTCCCGCCACCCTTCCCCCCGCCCTTCTGCACCCCACCAAGAGGACATCAAACGTTCAGAGAGTCAGTGAAAGAGGTGTAAGAACCCTTTTCCTTGGCGTGAGTCTCGGGAATGTACTGTCGTGTATGTAACAGTAATGACGGGGCTGGTGATGGTAAGCAGCAGAAGGAAGAGGAGGAAGAAAAATAGTAGAATTCATAAATCAATTGCTGCTGCTCATACTGCTACTACTACTACTACTACTACTACTACTACTACTACCACCACTGCTACTACTACTACTACTACTACTACTACTACTATTACTACCACAGCTACTACTACTTCTGCTGCTGCTGCTGGTGTTGCAGGTGTTTCTGATGCTGGTGATAGTGGTGGTAGTGGTGGTGGTGGTGGTGGTGGTTGTGGTGGTGGTGTTAGTGCCTCTGCTTTGCCAAGGTGGTGACTACAAGAAAGTCAGCGACTAAAAAATCATTGGTGACGCATAAACCAAGCCGTCAGCCACCATATCTTGAGATCCGAAGCATTTTCAGCAGTGTTGTTTTAGCGATATTGTGTTGTAATGCTGTTGAGAAGTATTATTTGACTGTTGCTTAACGGTGTAGTCCTGCTGTTTTTTTAGAAGTATTGGTTAGCTGGGAAGCATTGTAGTGATATTTGTCATCCAACCGTGCTGTAGCCTCGCCAAGTCTCGCCTCATTTTTTCTCGTGCACATGATAAAACTTGACTCCGCGGATTGTGAAATTCATGTAACGGTGACACCTGCATGACACCTGGATGCTGGAATATTGTGCTTCGTTTTTGTGTTCGCGAACATTTTTGTCATAATATTGAGTACTGTTCTCACCTTTATGACTGGAGACTTAGTTATATACAAGGGAAAAAAAATCAGGAAAGCAATAAAACGCAGAAATAGACTCCCTTTATTCACGAAGAAGATGCTGTTGAGTATTATGCTAAAAGTCTGCTTGGGAGAAGTTTTATTTTTCTCCTGATACACAACGAAATTATTTAGAAGTATATGATAGATCATCGACACAGACTCCTGAAGCAGCAGCTTCAAGTTGTCTAATTTTGGTTTAAAAAATGAGCTAAACATGAATTAGTCTACAAGTTGGGTTGTGGATGAATGGAAAAAACGAAACGACCTCGGCGGATTGGTGTGTGTTATTGACGGGGCGGGACAGGTGTGTGTGTGTGTGTGTGTGTGTGTGTGTGTGTGTGTGTGTGCGCGCGCGCGTGTGCGTGTGCGTGCGTGTGCGTGTGTGTATGTGTGTGATTGACGGGGCGAGGCAAGTGGGTATAGGTGTGACTGACTACCACCACCACCACCACCACTACTACCATCACCACCACCACCACTACTACTACTACTACTACCATCACCACCACCACCACCACCACTACAGTCACCAACATCATCCACCACCACTACAGACTTCCCCCCCCCTCCCCCGCCACTACCACCACCACCACCACCATATTGATCACTCTCAACTTCTTTGTCTCGCTGGCCATCCATCCGTCCTCCCGCGCTGCCTCGCCTCCCTCTGCGTCTCCCTCTAGAGGCTCAAACACACACACACACACACACACACACACACACACACACACACACACACACACACACACACACATGAACAAAAATCCTAAGTTGATAGCACTGATTACGCGGAAACTGTTAGAATCGGCCGTCAACAAAGGATTAGCCGGTGTTCTGCCAGGTTATCAGAAGGATCTAATCTCCAAAACAGGGGGAGGGTCGGCGCACCCCATGTCTCCCACTCCCTCTCTCTTTCCCTCGCTCTCACCCTCCCTATCCATCAACTCCCTCACCCTCCCCTCTGCGAAGCCTTTACATACACCGAATCTGCTCCATCTCCCTTCCTCTCCCCTCCTCCGTATTTTCCTCGTCGCTTTCCCACGTCAAGTCGACTTTAGTCTCTACATCATATAGATGAAAACGGCCTCATGCCATTATGTACTTGAATTGCTTCTTCCTACTTTGTTTTATCCCTCTAAAGTAGCATCAGGAGGCATACGAAACATAGAAAAAGGTGTTCGAATCCCTGTGACGGAAAATCTATGAGGGGAGCGATCGAGCCGGCCTGCGATTAGCCCCGGGCGCTGATATGAGATTAAATCCGTCTCCGGGGAGTGTTTAGCAGCGCACACCGATGCTATTATTGGAGTCCTGGGAAAGGGAGGTGAATGCTAAATGCGAAATTAAGGCGAGTGGGGAAAGGAAGGTGTGAACGACTAGTGTGGGAACGTGAAGAAAGGAGGAGGGAGGAAGGGGAGTGTCGAGGGGCAAGGAAGGAACTGTATGACCGTCTGACGACCACCAGAGGAACGACGAAAGACTTCGGTAATTATGGGAAAAGAAAGGCACCACCACCACCACCACCACCCATCACCACCACCACCACCACCACCACCACACAAACCTAAAAACGACAGCGGAAACATAACAGTAGTGCATCCCCCCCCCCCCTCCCCCCCCCGACACACACACAAACGAACGAACGAGATATACCATCAATGGGGAGCGACGCGTCCCAATCACCCCAACGCCAGCAGCAGGGCGCCAAGGGGTCTGAGTCCCCCACTGGGTCCTCGAAATATATATACCAACAAGGCAGATTAAGGTGTTACTCCATGAATTTTAAGATCAATGAACAGTTGTCGCCTTACCATGATATATGCAGTAAGCACTTTCATTTCTTTTATAAGCTGTGTGTGTGTGTGTGTGTGTGTGTATTTGATATAGAATCATAGGAATCGAAAGGTCGTGTTGTTGAAAGGTGTCCAGTCTGCCGGTGCGGGACTAAATTTTGTCGACCCGCCTGTTTCCTCCCGTCCCCCAGTTCGCAGTCACTCCGTTCACTTGACATCGTTAATTTTCACTTAGCTTGACATCCAAAGTTAATCACTTGAACCGGCCTTTGACTAAATTACTTAAGTCCTGTATGATCAAGATCACAACATTGGATTATTGTACCAAAAAGAGCTGCATGGTGGCTTTGCTGTGTTTAAGCTGGCAAGACGTGTTTCAAAATTCATTACATTCGAGACGAATAAGGAGAGTAGTAGTATGTATGACTTTTATGGCAGGAATAGCTAATTTGCAGAAATGCTTCCATATACTTTTAACAATGTAGCGTAATCTGGTATCGTCTCAACTGCGTGTAACTTTCATATAACATCTGAAGGTACGCCAAGTCACCTAAAGATCTTAAGTTCTGTATGGGTTAGGGTTTCCTCGTACTTTGGCAGGGGGAAAATAGGCCGATTTAAGTCAAACGGAGGTATAAACACAAAGGTGCGCCGCGTAATACATTTCTCGAAAGTGCTGCACAAGGAGACAACTCAAGAAACGTAGTGTATCGGGAAGATTCAAAAGTTTGAGATTTCACACAGCAAGGAGTCATCCCCCTCAGGAAGAGTTTTGTTACGGTACTCGGAAGCTGACACCATTCGGCAGTGTTCATGTAAGGTGAGATGCCCTTGCCCGGAAGACGGCTGCGTCTCAAGTCACGAGACGCACACAATACAACTAGCCCTCCTCCACGCTCCCTTACGCGAGATAATCATAAAATTGTGCCGAAATACCGCCATGCAGTATCAAAATGGGTTCAAGGGTGTACTAAAAAAGGAACTTAAAAAGAATAGGAACTTTTTCCAAACACCTCAAATTGCGATTGTCAGAATTACATATATTATCCTTTAGAAAAAAAAGGAAAAGAAAAGATGGTTCGACAGACAAATGACATTTCTATGAACTTATTTTTGTTGTATGAATACAAATGAATTGTTTATATAGTTCATCGCACCTCACTTTTCACAGGATATCGATAATTACATGTCAGTATTTGGTAATTGCCAAAGAGATTGTATCAAGCTGACTTGGAGTAAAATTAAGCTGTGTATATCCTCATGAGCCGCTGCTATACACCAGCAAGAGTAAGCAAGGCAAGGCAAGGCAAGGCAAGGCAAGGCTCCCTCATCATCCCAGCGGGTCTGAGCAACCGTGCATGGGCGACGCTGTGGTGGTATGTACCAGTGCTAGAGCCAGAAGTATAGAGTATGGTTGACATTATATTGATATTTTTTTCATCATTTCAGCATGTTGTTTTTGTTTTTGTTTGTTTTAAACTATTTCATACAGGCTTGTATGCATGTATGTATATAAGTATAGTACATCACTCTGTCTTTATGACCATCTGTCTAGTTACCTGTCTGTCTAAGTCCCAGTTTCATGCGTCGCGACATATCAGTTTCCAGAACAGCGACTTCCACCCAGCGTGGCGTGCACCCTCACAAGGGATTCGTGGGGCAGCAAACCCCTTCCGGCGAGATCCTTCGAGCTTGATTTATGAACAAATAAACTCTTACTGAACACGAGTGCCTAACATATGTAACCTGTAACTAATTTTGGAGCTATATTTGCATACCAACTCGCTCATTCAAATTAAAAGGCAAATAATGAAACAAAATCAGTTGTACTCAGTCAACGCGCGCAGTGACCGCAGAGTGTCTTTAGGTCGTGTCCTGCCCGAGTCGAGTGTGACAAGCTTGCCTTGTGTGATCACGCACCCTTCTTCGACCTCTCGGCCAAAAGGTAAACGGTAGACACTGCGTATAGAGTATTTAAGGCGTACAGCACTCTGTAAGAAAAGTGGAGTTCTTAAAAATTAGCCCGCATCAATTTATCTGTAATCAATTTTTATCTCTCTTTATATAAATATTTGTAGAACTTTTTGTCAATCTGCATTAAGAAATGCCTATCTTCGTTTTCTTATATATGTATTTAGTAATATATTTCCATTATTTTTTCATATATATATATATATATATATATATATATATATATATATATATATATATATATATATATATATATATATATATATATATATATTTCCTTATGCAATTAACTTTTATAATGTAATTTATTTATTTGTCTATTTATTTATTTATATATTTATTTCCATATGTATTCCAACGTTCCTACATTTGTTTATCTATTCATGCACTAGCCTGTACATCCACACAGTCCAGGCGCCGTACGCGCGCAGCTCGTAATTAAACTGTAAAAAAATCCTCCCCGCTCCATCAATATGCTTTGGAGCGCAGGACATAAAGTTTTGATTAAAATCGAGAGAGCAACTACGGAGTAATAAAAGAGTAATTGAATGACGCCTATTCTTTTTTTTTTATATATTGATAACTTTAAAAAAATCAATAATACCATGCAAAATGTACGCGTTGTGTATATTCTCGAATTGATATGCACGATAAAAGTGAAAAAAAGTAAGAATATAACCATCCCTGCCAGAAATCTTACCGCCTCAGTCACCATCTTTGTCACTACGCATGTGCCGCCTCCGCCACCACTCACCATCACTCACTAACATCTTCGTTACCTTTATATCATTCATCACCACTATTCTCATCACCAAAAACCATCACCCCTTCCACTAACATCAAAAGGCCGAAAAGGAGATCAATCGGGTTCTAATGAATGTTTTTTGTCATTTGAAGGTACAGAAGAAGGGTCAAACTACCACCGGGGTCATAAAACTACCCCTGGAAATGCACCAAACTCCTACGAATCCCTTGTCGAATATGTGTGCTCGGAGGCTGGGCTCTCTAATAACATGGGTTTTAGTGTTCAATCTTTGCTTAGACACGTACAAAGCCAAGTTGTTTTATCTTCATGATGTCAACCCTCCTTCTGACCTCTCTTCTATGAATGACCTGATTCGTTCTCTCCTTATATCACTACCACTTCTTGCACACTGACCACCTCCACCACCACCATCACCCTTACTATTACTGCAAACCACATAACTGCGACCATTACCACTACCATCACCACCATCTCCACAACGTATACTAACACCACCACAGACTATACCCCCACAACCATACCTACCTCATAACCATCACCACTACCATCACCATCACCACCACCACAGAATATACCCCCACAACCATACCTACCTCATAACCATCACCACTACCATCACCATCACCACCACCACAGAATATACCCCCACAACCATACCTACCACATAACCATCACCATCACCATCGCCAGCACCACCACCACACACCCCACAACCATACCTACCTCATAACCATCACCACTACCATCACCATCACCACCACCACAGACTATACCCCCACAACCATACCTACCACATAACCATCACCATCACCATCGCCTCCAGTCACCACCATTTCATCAATTATACGTTTGTCTCCTTCCCTTCCTCCCCTTTCTTCTTCCTCGTATTTACTCTCCCTTCCTTCTTCCTCCTATCCCTTTCTCTTCCTCGTCCCTCCTCTCCTTTCATTTTCCTTCCTCTCCCTCTCTTTTCCTCTCCCTCTTCCTCGTTTTTCCTCCTTCTTTCTCTTCCTTGTCCTTCCTCTTCTTTCCTTTTCCTTCCTCTCCCTTCATCTTCCTCGTCTTTCCTTCTCCTTCCTCTTCCTCGCTCTTTATTAATTCCCTTCCTCTCTTCCACCTATATAATTATTTCACACATCAGAAGGCGTCACATCTCTTCCTCCTCCTCCTCCTCCTCCTCCTCTTCCTCCTCCTCTTCCACAGGTATCAGTGCTGCTAGGTATGCTTAATTAAATTAGGAGCCACCCAGGTATACGTGAGGCCAGTGCTGCGAATGTACCACTTTATCTGCGCTCATTATTTGTTTGTTTATCTATTCCTTTGTGTTCATTAATTAGTCTGTGTCTATCTGCCTCTGTCTGCTTATCTATCTATCTATTTATCTATCTATATTTTTCTTTAAACAGGGTTGAAATTTTAGTTTGCGCCACTCCTTTCATTCTCTATCTTTCTATCTATCTATCTCTCTCTCTCTCTCTCTCTCTCTCTCTCTCTCTCTCTCTCTCTCTCTCTCTCTCTCTCTCTCTCTCTCTCTCTCTCTCTCTCTCTCTCTCTCTCTCTCTCTCTCTCTCTCTCTCTCTCTCTCTCTCTCTCTCTCTCTCTCACACACACAATCCCGCTAATAGGTATATCATTTATAAAGGTCGATTTAACGAGGGTCAGAGGTAACTGGGGAGAAGGGAATGCCTGCGAAGAAGGGAGGGAGCGAGAGAGAGGGAGAGAGGAACAGTGAGAGGGAGGGAGAATCATGGGGCGAAGGGTGCGTGAGGGAAGGCCAATGGGAGGGAGAATAGAGCTCAAGGGGAGAAAGGGAAGGGAGGGAGAGGAGGTAGGATGGGGAGGAATGGAATGAGGAGGGAGGGAGGGAGGGAGGGAGAAAGTCGTGAAGGGTCGTGGTGGGGGAAGGGAGGGAGGGGGAGTAAGTAGGGAGAGAGGGAGAGGTAGAGAGGGAGAAAGGGAGAGGTAGAGAGGGAGAAAGAAAATCGTAAAAGGCTCTGGTGGGGGAAGGGAGGGAGGGAGGGGAGAGGGGGAGAGGGAGAGGAGAAAGAGGGTGGGAGGGAGGATTAGTTTGTCAGTCCTTTGGTGGATCAGCTGTGTATTATTGTGTCAAAAAGTGAGCCACGCTGAATGGTTGTGTGTGTGTGTGTGTGTGTGTGTGTGTGTTTTCAGTCACTTGCCGTTCAGCTGTTGTCTATTTTGTCACCACGGAACGTTGTCTTACCTCTCGTTCCTTACCCTGAACCTCCTCCTCCTCCTCCTCCTCCTCCTTTTATTTTCGTTCTCATCTTTGTCTTTCTCCTCCTCCTTCTCCTCCTCTTTCCTTCTCGTTCTTGTCCTAGTCTCTTCCTCCTCTTCCTCTCCTCATTCGTGTGTCGTCGGTTCTCGCCCCAAACAATAGGCTGCCACCCAGCGGCATGATTCCTTTTCAATTACTTCATGCTTCTCTCTCTCTCCCTATCCGTTATACCATCATCTGTATCTTTTAATATCCTCCCCTTTCTCCCTTCCCTCTTCCTCTTTTCCTTCTCTCCCTTCCCTCTCTCCTCCCTCTTTTCTCCCTTCCCCTCTCTCCTCCCTCTTATCTCCGCCCCCGTCCCACCCCACATCCATCCGTCAAGCAGGTGGGAGGGTGGGGGGGGGAGGAAGGGCGTGCACGTGTCAACAAATGACGTCACGGGCCAGCACGTGCGCCACGCATCCAGCGCCTCATCTGAATTTCATCACGCGCCCAGTCACGTGTTGTCTCGGGGGGTTCGCGGCAGAAAAATTTCGCGGAGGGGTTTTTCTCTGCCTCTGAGCCGGTCTTAGGGAAAGGGAGGGAAGGTGGGAAGTGTGCGGCGAGGGGAGGCTGGTGGGAGTGTGAGGGGCAGGTGAGCTGATGCATGGCGGGCTGGCTACGCAACGTGGGTCTGAAAACAGGAGAGAAAGAGATAGACGAGGAGAGGTTCGATGGCAGGGGTATGGGAGAAACATGTTGTAAAAGGGAAGGGACAGCAGGGGTAAGGTAATGGAGTGGGAAGGAATGGAAGGCTTGGAAGGGGGTGGGATGGGGTGGGATAGGATAGGCGCGAAGGCAAATGAGAGGGGATGGGATGAGTGGAATGCTCTCCGCTCTTGTGTACCAACGAAGAGACGGCCAAGAATGTGATAAATCTGGAATAACTTTGCTGCTGTGCTGCCTCATTGTGCCTTAGTCGTCAACAACCTTCATTGTGTTGTCAGCGACTCGTTCTCCTCCTCATTTTCTTCTTCTCCCTCTTCCTCCTCCTCCTCAATATGGTTCTGAACTTCTGATTTATGTTTTATATTTTATTTATTAACTGTACAAGGAGCAAAACCTAGACGTGGTGAACGGGGTTGTGTGCTGCAACAACCTATCACGGAAACTATAGACGTGTACAAACATCCCATAGGAGTCTGTTAATAAGTAGCATCTGGAAAAATAGTGCTCCACCCACCACAGTGCCATAAGTCAGCTGGGTGTGTATTAGTTGTCCCCCGACCAAAGTTCCCGGCAGCAAAGGATGGTTAGGTATGGTGGCAATCAGGGTCACTTCGGAGGGATGGGTGCAAAGAATGTCCGACTATATGACCTCGCCTCCACTGTCTACTAAACCTTTGATTTACAATACTGGACTTCGATAACATCAGCTGATTCGTTAATTCTCATGGAGGAGCCGCCGCATATCAAACGAGATATTGTAGGACTCAGTGAGGTGAGAAGGCTTGGCGAGGCACTAAAAATGCTTAAAAGCGGTCATGCATTTTACTGGAGAGGCGGGCCAGAAAGTAGCAAGCAGGAGTGGAAATTTTTATTCACAAACGTGTTAGAAATGAACTAAGTAAAATTATTTTGAGTAAATGAGCGCGTGTCATCAGTAACATTTAAAATAAATTAAAGATACAATAATGATAATTCAAGTTTGTCCTCACATTTAGCAATGGCGAAGAGGATGTTTACCAGTTCTATGGAGATATTCAGACAGTCTTTAAAAAAAAAGGGTGTCGAAAATAGACTCTTACAGAAACAAATTAAATAAACTTTATTCCCACGAAAAGGCGGAACATTATGAAAAATTTAACATTCGTCAACAAAGTAAATTTTGGCAGCAACCACAGAATGGTTTGATACGAAATCAAGATCAACCTGAAAAGAGAGAAATAACATGGGAAGACATCCTTTTAGCAGAACAGGAAGCCCGATTCTGCCGTCAGTATCCGTCAACAGATATCCAGCCCTTACCACCGAAGAGAATCTTGGCATTGAAAAAAAATCAACGAAAACTAAACATTTATTTTAACAGCTTCACTTGAAGTAAGAGGTGAAAAAATACAATAAAAATTACTTCGACTAATTTACAACCGCATGAAAGAGCTGGCCACTCTGTAATGCACTAGTCCTTTCAACGTAACGTAACTGAAGCGAATTCTATGATCAGTTTTAAAGAATCTTTACCAGTTCATACGCAGCCATCCAATTAGCACTTTTGTAAGGAAAATAATCTGGTCAGGAAAATAACCGGAATACAGAAATAAGTGACAAAAAAAAATATAAACATTCCTAACTATAACAGTATAGGTGGCGTGCACGAGAGTAACTGTGCACCATCGCAGCGGGGTTACTTTCGGCCCGAAGGGCCAACGAAACTACTTGTCTGGGAACTTGTTCGCATTTTTGCTGCACCCCAGCACTGCAGGATGGCATTTCGGCAGAAAGTCTGTCTTGCGGCACCAACGACGAACAGGTCAAAAGAAGAAGAAGAAGCGCAGTTTGTTTTGGCCCTCTAGCTCGGCCCGAGCTTGAACTTGAGTTGTGCACGCCACCTATTTCGTTTCATATATATATATATATATATATATATATATATATATATATATATATATATATATATATATATATATATATATTTTCCTCTCATAACTTTTACAATAGGTAACATGTCGTGCAAGGTATTCTTCCTTCAGTAATGGCGACCGTGTATGCAACAGTGTATGTCAGTGTGTGTGTGTGTGTGTGTGTGTGTGTGTGTGTGTGTGTGTGTGTGTGTGTGTGTGTGTGTGTGTGTGTGTGTGTGTGTGTGTGTGTGTTGCCCTTGTTGGTGGTGGCAATGCGGGGGGAAAGTAGTGGTGATGGCGGTGGTGGTGGCGTTGGTGGGTCGTGGTGCGGATGGAGAGAGAGAGGGGTGGTAATAAGAACATAAGAACATAAGAACGCAGGAGTCTGCAAGAGGCCGGTAGGCCTGTACGAGGCAGCTCCTTTTGCAAGAGGCCGGTAGGCCTGTACGAGGCAGCTCCTTTGTGTACGAGGAGGGGTGAGGAGGGGGGAAGTGTGGGCCTAATTGCGGGGTGTGATGACGGAGGTGGTGGTGGAGATGATGGTAATGGGGATGGTGATGATGGTCTAGGATGGTGTGAAATCATGATGGTAATTGTGGTGGTGTTGGTAATGAGGGTAAAACTACGTGGTAATGGCGATGTAGGCCGTCTTGCTGGTGGTGATGGTGGTGGTGGTGAGGGTGGAGGGAGGTGCGGACCGCGGGGGTAAGGGTGACAGTAGGGGAAGGAGGGGAGTGTCATGGTGGTAATGGTGATTGGGGAGGTGGTAGAGAGATGGTAACGGGTGGTAACGGAAGTGGTAAAAGGAGGTATAGGTGGTAAGACTGGAGATGCCGGTTGTAATAGTTGTGGTAATGATGGTGGAGGGGGTGGTAGTGGAGGAGGGGGAAGCCATGGTGGTGGTTGGGGTGGAGGGAGGAGGTGCAGGGTATAGTGGTGGGGTGAGGGAGGGTGTGCATTGTCCATTGTGGCTCCTCGACCCTCACACTCCAACGATGCCCCTCGGACCTCAAGGGTACTCTCGCTGGTCCTCGTCTTGAGTTCCTCCCACAGACACCGGCAGCCAAGCACCTCCTAAGGCAGCACCACCCTAGGGCAGGAGGAGGCGGAAGTGAGACGCTGGAGGAACAGATGTTTAAAGGAGGAGCAGAAAACGGCGGCCTAAAAAGCGAAGCAGGCGGCGAAGGTGATTTGGCAGGAAGAGGAAGGCGATTTTAGCAGTGGAAAGACAGTGAGGAGCAATGTTGCCAGATTGTCGTACTCAGCCTCTTATATTAACCGACATCCGATCCAAAAACTGTCTTCTGGTCCCCAATAACGCGGGATTCATTTATATTTATCGTTAAAACAGTTAATTTCTGATGTTTCTTGGTAATAGTTAGGCGTCAGAAAACAGTCAATACTATGCTCTGAGTACGATAATCTGGCAACGGTGGTGAGGAGAGAGGTGAATAAGCAGGGTGCAAGTGGTAAGCAGGTAAAAAGAAGATATTATAAGCAGTGAACGGGCAGGGTATGTATGGTAAGCAGGTGGAAGGCTTGGTAGGACGCAAATAATTAGGATATAAGTAGTAGGGAGGTGGAAGGCTTGGTAGGACGCAAATAATCAGGATATAAGTAGTAAGCAGGTGTGGAAATGGGTGGGGAAGGTGGAATGACCAGAAAAATGGAATATGGATGGAATGCATGATAGAATGGAGACTATGAGAGAGATGATAAAGGTGAGGAAGTAGATAGAGGAATAGAGCATAGAAGGTACGCTACTTGTAAACTTCGGTATAGAAGGGAGGGAGGGAGGGAGAGGATGTGTTGGTGTCGGGGGGGTGGGGGGGGTGGGGGGGTCATGGGTGGGCGACAACCGGCGGGTGTAGAGGTGGATAAAAGACCGACAGGATGACAAGAAAGGTATAAAAAAGTGTTTTGAGTCTGACAAGCAGAAGAGTGTCTGTGGAGTACCTAAAGAAATCGCCTGAGGGTGGTGAATGTTTGGAGGTGACAGACAGACAGACAGACAGACAGACAGAGACAGACGGAAATACAGGCATGCGGAGAGATATATGAGGAGGAGGACAGACATACGGATAAACACGCAGAATATACAAACAGATAGAGAAGCGAACGGACGGACTAAAAAGAAACAGGCAACATGACTAAAAGACAGACAAAAGAGACAGATGGACGAGCAGAAAAATGCAGGCATAATGTAAAAAAAAGGCGCAGAACATAAGAAAAAAATGACAGGAATTGACAGTAAGCAAACAAAAGGATCGATATATTGACAAAATATGACAAACAATGAAAACAATACACATAAAAATAAATCAGAAATACAGACAGACAAGGGGCAGACCAAGAATGGAGTATATGTATTCGAATACTTTCGAATACAGAATTTGAATGTATTTGTACTTGAATTACTTTTATTATAAATAAATGTATTCTGATTCGTATTCGAACACTTGAGCAAAGTATTTGTATTCTTATAATAATTTGACGAATAGCCATAAATGTATTACCATCATTAACCATTCATGTAAGTGTAAAGTGTTATGTTCAGCTAAAAGGCATAAAGAAGTATAACATTATGGCTCTGCTCACTCAGTGTGTCTAGTACGCTGCGGTAATCGACAAGAAGAGCATGTTCTCAGTCTTTCGTCACTCACACGATGATGCGTTGTGTCAGCTTTGCCTGAATTTGTGAATGAATGAGTTGCCAATATCGGCGGGAGCCACTACACACCTTTCCGGGCAGCCACAAAGACACGGGAGCCACTACACACCTTTTCGGGCAGCCACAAAGACACGGGAGCCACTACACACCTTTTAGGGCAGTTAAATATCGGCATTACCCTAGACTTGTAACTGAGTGAGCTGATGTAATCGCAGAGCCATGATTCGGACCATTAATTTGTAATCTCAGCTTCAAGCACAAACGGTAATGCTTAAGATAGATTGATAAACTGCCTATAATTTCAACATCATATTTTTTTAAGATCTCGGGCGAAATCATCGTGCAAAATGTTGACTACTGGACCTGTGAATGAATAATTAACGTATATATCCTCTCTACAGGCTAGATGTACACCTTTAATGATGTCCAAGTCGTCAGTGGTATATCTCCTTCTTCTTCTTCCGCTGCATTATTATCCCGTTTCTATACGGGGTCGCTGTTTTTGATGAGTCTCCTCCATCTAACCCTGTCCTCCGCCACTTCAAGGTCCAAGCTGTTTTTGATGAGTCTCCTCCATCTAACCCTGTCCTCCGCCACTTCAAGGTCCAAGTTCTTCTCCCTGCCGTCCGCCACAATACAGTCCTTCCATCTCGTCCTGGGTCTTCCTCTCTTCCTTCTGCCACCCACTTCCATGTCCATTATCTGCCTTTCACAACTCCCTTCTTCTCTCCTCATGACATGACCAAACCATCTCAGTCTCGCTTCCAGCATTTTAAAATACCAAATGACAAGTGGTGGAATCAGAACCAGTTGTAAATATTGAGACAAAATAATTGCACCTTCAGGAACGTCCACCTTTAACTTAGCTATGAGGCATTTCTAGAGGAAGGTTTTCGTGGATCCATTCGTGAATACTTTCATTAAGCATTCATATTTGCATTCGAAGTCCTAGAAATTCATCGCCTTCCTATTCGCATTTGTATTTTTAGAAATCTGTTATTTTTATCCATGGTCGAGTACTTAACCTTTGTATTCACTCCATCCCTGGCGCAGACAAACACAGCTGCAGGAAGGCACAAAATTCATCGGTAGCACTAAAATAAAAAAAAAATAAAAAAAAGTGAGGCTTCCATTGTGTGTTTTGTTGCTCAGTGAACCACAGTGGACAGGTTGTACGGACACACACACACACACACACACACACACACACGGACACGGACACGGACACGGACACGGACGAGCACACACCCTGCTCATCCACTCCCTCCCTCTCATATCTACTCTCCGTCTATTCTTACATCTTCATTTTTTTTTCCTTTTACGTTCCCTCTCATCCTCTTTTCATTCACAATCCCAAGCTTTGTCATTCTCCCGTACCCCAACTCTCCATTCACCATTCCTTGTACCAAACATCTTTTATTCGCCTATTTTCTCTCACTTCACTTCTCCCTCTTCCTTCCCAATCACCTTTTCCATCCCTTTCCATCCCTTCAATTCCCTTTTTTCCATCCTCCCATTCTCTTCCCTTCACTTTTCTATATACCATAAGTTCCTCTCCCCTCCCATCTCCTCAACTCACATTTTTCGGACCCTTTTTTCATCCACCATTCCCTTCCTTTTACATTTTCCGGCCCCTTTTTCCATCCACCATTCCCGTCCCTTTTCAACCCTATTTTTCATCCACCGTTCCTTTCTCCCCTTCCTATTTACCATTACTTTCTCTCCCCTCCCATCTCCTCACCCCCTCTCTTTTCATTTATACCATTCCCTTCCTTTTACATTTTCCGGCCCCTTTTTCCATCCACCATTTCCTTCCTCTCACAGTCCCTTTTTTCATCCATGCACTGTTCCTTTTTCCCCCGACCCAAGTACACATCGCCCTTGCCTGCCCTGCCAACTAACCCTCACGCCCTCTCTCTCCCCCTCCCTCTCTCTCTCTCAACAAAGCCTTGCCGCCGCCCCCTTCCCTCCCCTCTTTCTATGACGGCACAAATTATTTAATATAACCAATGTTGATTTTAAGTTAGCCCTGCCGGGGTTTATAGTTCATACCTGGCGCTCGGCTTTCATTACGGCCCGACAGGCTGAGGTAATAACGCAAAATTTGGCCGGCGTTATTAACCGAGCCGCGGGTAATATTGTGATGGCGCCTCCGGGGGCCTGTTTCCCGCTTGTTTTATTGGTGTGTGTGTGTGTGTGTGTGTGTGTGTGTGTGTGTGTGTGTGTGTGTGTGTGTGTGTGTGTGTGTGTGTTTGGCTTTTTTTATTTGTTTCTTTTATGAGTGAGTGCATGTATATGTGTGTGTGTGTGTATGTATGTGTATATGCGTGTAGGTGTGCCTGTATGGATTGATGGGTGGATGGTTTATGCATCTAGCAATAAGTTACATGCAGGTAGATGGGTATACTTGTATGGGGATGTGTGTGTGTGTGTGTGTGTGTGTGTGTGTGTGTGTGTGTGTGTGTGTGTGATAATGGTGATAAGGATGAGGAGTTAGAGGGCAGTGAATCGATCACTTTTATAAATTCTAGCGTAAAAAAGCAACTATGATAATAATATTATCATTATATTTAATAATAAAAATACTGCTACTACTACTACTACTACTACTACTACTACTACTACTACTACTACTACTAATAATAATAATAATAATAATAATAATAATAATAATAATAATAATAATAATGGTAATAATAAAAATTATAATAAGAATAATAATGATGATAATAATAATAATAATAATAATAATAATAATAATAATAATAATAATAATAATAATAATAATAATAATAATAATAATGAAAACAGAGGATCGTTTTTCCTTTCAATTTCTACTTCTAGTATTCAATAAGCTGTTATTCCGTTGCCTTAATATAAGAAGGTGCTGCTGTGTTCGAATTCTAATTCACTGTGTGGCGGGTGTACATATCCAGAGTTCTCGTCTAACAGACTGCAAAAAGATAACTTGCAGTTGCATAAGTTCAGCACCTGTATTATAATTATCATTCCTTTATGTGCGCCTCTGTGGTGTGGTGGTTAGCATGCCTAGCTACGAATCCGCCGGCCTGTGCTCAAATCCCAGCCAGGGCATTTGGAGCGCAACTCACCCAGCTCTTCATCCTCCTTTTCGGGCTGGTTGATAAATGGGTACATTGGGAGACCTGGGGGACGGTAAACTTTCCAGATGTTGCCTTTGCCCTGTGTCCCGGCGTAAGGGGTTCTCGCTCACCACAAGCTCAATTGCCAGTGTGACGGAGATGAACACCGAGGTCATGCCCACCTATAGCTTTCTCCATTACAAGTAATTATAAATTCTTCTTTGAAGACCTAAGATTTGCAACAAGAATTATGAAACTACGAGGAAGCAACTCCGCGTCCAACACAAACCTCAGTAATTTTGATCTTAAATAAGAAATACTGATATATAATTCCACGAAGTGTCTCTCTGCACTTTAACCATTCGACGCGGCTTCCATTATGGAGAGAATTGTGTCGGTATAGATGCTGTGCATGGCATTATGGCTGGACTTGTGTTGGTGGAGGCTCAGTGCAAGACATTATGTGAGAACTTGTAGTGGCGCAAAGCAATAAAAGATGTGCAGACTTGTGTCGGTGGGGGTGCAGAGCAAGGAAGAGGAGGACCTACGTCGGTGGGGGTGCAGTGCAAGGAGGAGGACCTACGTCGGTGGGGGTGCAGTGAAAGGAAGAGGAGGACCTGCGTCGGTGGGGGTGCAGTGCAAGGAGGAGGACCTACGTCGGTGGGGGTGCAGTGAAAGGAGGAGGAGGACCTGCGTCGGTGGGGGTGCAGTGAAAGGAAGAGGAGGACCTGCGTCGGTGGGGGTGCAGTGAAAGGAAGAGGAGGACCTGCGTCGGTGGGGGTGCAGGGCAAGGCTGCTCCGCCGGCCTGAGTCACCACAAGCAAAGAAGGGCATTCGAGGCACGTGGATGAAGGTGGAAAAAATAGCCTTTTATGAAAATGTCTAGTTTTTAATTATCAACAAGAATTTATTTCAGAAGTAATGTGTTAAAGTGGGAATTTGTAATAGAATATCATTCGTGAGTGGCGTCGGGGCGGGGAGGGTACTTTGCCTCAAGGTTTAAAATTGAAAATGTAAATTAAATTATTCCGAGCATGTAGTTGAAAATAAAATGTCTTAAAATGTTGTTAATATTCATCAAAATTATCACTTTTCTCTATCCATCCATGTATACATCTATCTATCTCTGTACCCATCCGTCTAACTGTCTATTAATCTGACTGTTGTTTGCTCGCTCACTCGCTCGCTCCCTGTATTATGCACCTGCAGGACATACTAATCTCAAAAGCGTGTCCAATCGTTTCTGTTGTCTTTTTTTTTTTTTTTTTTACAATTTTGGTGTAAATGTCCCGAAAACTTCTTACTTTCATCACACCATCTGGCGAACTGTTTTTCCTTTGGGTCTCATTATATTAAATAACTCCCATTCTTTTATTCTGTCTATCAATCTGTTTCCCTCTGCTCTACAAAAGTGCCCCAACCATTGCCGTCTCGATTTTAATTGCCTTTTAATGTCGGCTACTTTTGTGTTTTAACTATTTGCAGTTTTTCATATCCATTACAGAATCGATATCTAGATCCAACACTTTTTCTTTGGCATTTTTCAACTTCCTTTTCAAAGCCACGGTCAATGATCACAACGTTGGCAGATTGTCGTACTCAGCCGATTATATTTCCCGACGTCTTACCCCAAACTGTCTCCTGTGCTCCAATAACGAAACTCATTTACAGTTATCGTTAAAAGAGTTAGAGCCTGATGTTTCTTGGCAATAGTTAGGCGTCAGAAACCGGTAAATACTATGCTCTGAGTACGACAATCTGGCAACGGTGAATGACTATGTCTCTGACCCACATGCCATGACTGGGAGAACACACTGATTGAAAAACATTCACCTCAAACATAACAATGGACTCAATATGCTATCTTGTTTTATGAAAGCATGCACTTCAGTCCAGTCTTATGCGTGTTTTTATTTCCGGTTCCCATGAAGGCTTTGTTTGTATCAGTTGTCCTAAACATACAAAATGATTCACATTTACTAGTCTTCGTATTCATCTTAAGCCCTACTTTTCCACAGACTTTCCCTGTTTTCTCCTTTTCATACGTCTGCTGCAGATCTCAGCTAATCTCACAAAATTAAATAATGTTGCCTGCTATTTAAAATAAGTTAAGTATTCATAACCTATCTTAATTAGCTTATTTGCAGATAGCTTCCTGTGAGCATATCAAAACATATTTATTGAAATCTGTTTGGTGTAATTTTTATGTGAGATTATGGCTGCCGGATTTTTGAAAAGTTTCATTTTTCGAGATATACAGTGGAAAGTTCCGATAGCTTTTCTTCATATATTTCTCCGTCGACCTTTATAGAATTGTAATGATGTACATGTATATATATATATATATATATATATATATATATATATATATATATATATATATATATATATATATATATATATATATATATACACACACACACACACACACACACACACACACACACACAGATAGATAGATGAATAGATAGACAGATAGATAGATAGATAGATATGTATAACGTAAGTGTGAAGTTTCCCTGTTCATAGAGGTGGTGGGCACCGAGCAAAATATGGGTAGGTGACCCCGGAGGATCACGCTGTAAACAAGAGTCTTGCCTCTCGAGCTCTTTATTGAAAAACAGGCCACAATATCTTCCCCTTCGGGTGACGTTACCCGGACAACAGTACAAGTGTCAATCAACAGAGAACAAGCATCATTCCATTCTAACCTTTCCAGCCAGATATTACTTCGGCTTACGCTCAACACGGCGCTACGTCCCCTCGCGCCCTCGGGAGAAGACGCCCTAGTGGCGGGGTGCTGAAGGGAGGAATCCGCAGGACCGTTCGGCAAGCGAGCGCTGTTTCTCAACCCTGTTCTCCTTTCCGCTGCCAACACCGCTACAGCGAACGCTTTTCTCGTCCCTGAAACCAACGGAGGAGTAAAAGAGAGTGAAATAGACACCACTGTGACGGGAGGGAGGAAGCACTTGAGTGGGCACTGCCATGATGTACGAGCAGGTGATGAGCAGCGAGTTTCAGATATGCAGGTATCTCGTCCACCTGTAGCACGACTCGAGTAATTTGGAGCGCTCTCACCTGTGATAACTGAAGAGAATAACTTGTTGCAATAAAGGCCTATATTACGTGATGGCTAATGAAATGAACCTGCTCACCAGTGCTACGATATGAGGGAGAGCCCGACTGTGGCGAAGAGGCAGGGAGAGAGGCAGGAAGGAAGAAAGGTACGGAAGGGTGAGGGAAGAGTGACAGGCAGTATTACTTATCCAACATCCTTCAACTCTCTTAGCATTTTATTATTAGTATCTTAGGCAGATTACGCCGTGAGATGATATAAATCTCTCTCTCTCTCTCTCTCTCTCTCTCTCTCTCTCTCTCTCTCTCTCTCTCTCTCTCTCTCTCTCTCTCTCTCTCTCTCTCTCTCTCTCTCTCTCTCTCTATATATAAATATATATATATAAATATATATATATATATATATATATATATATATATATATATATATATATATATATATATATATGGAACTTTGAGTTATCCTATACTTACAGACTTTCCTTCATGTACTCCATTTACTGAGTAATGACAAATAATGTGGTTTCATGTCCTTACAAGACACGGAAATAGGACAGCACATCCAACAGGAACTATGTACACCTGCCACCGCCGCACCAGCCAGCGCGGCCTCTGCGGCGCCCCGAACGTGCACCAGACTGTTGAAGGACTCAAAAACTCATTAACTGTTGTTTTGAATATCCACAACTGTCAGGACTCGGCGAAGAATTAATAATTCGTTTTGTTTGCCACTTGCCTTGAGTGGCAGCGACTGACCCGGACTGGGGGAACAACGCGGTGGGACGCAAAGAGGCCAGAGGCTGAACAATTAAATCTGCGCGTTTTGATGAACGGATGATTGACAGAGAGGCGCCGTCCATTTACAATCACGCCATGTGCACCGCCTCGAAGACTCAATGAGGCGAAAAAAAATTGACTTCTGAGATCCATTGAATAAAATGAAAAGCGAGTCTGACGATCTCATAAAATTCATATAGGACCTCTCAGGATGCGAGGACAAACAGGGAGTGAGTTCTTCATAATGGGAACGGCGAGGGGACTAAAAGGAGTCAGCGAGGCGTGCTCAAACAAAACCCCTCATAACCCTGTAGCCCCGGGCGCAACACGCGGCGCTCTTGTTTACACTCGGGGTTGCCGTGCGTCGCTACCCAGGTGCTCGTGCCTTTGATCCGCGGCGAACACACGTACACGTATACGTACCCGCGCCACACACTCCGCGCCCTGACGATGCCGAGATTTATCACATGTCGGCCCCACAAGATTATCAAGATACCTATAAAGAAACAGAAAGCATGGACAACATAACACGTCCATGTTCTCCAGGGGCTCCTTCTTCTGTTGTTTTTGAGGCTGCTGCGTGTTGCTATCATATTCCTTGAGGCTCGTGACCGCGGGAGGAGGTGACGCGTCCGTCCATCAACGCTGGTGCAAGTTGCCGTGTATGTCCTTGAGGCACGAAAGTGAGGGAGGGAGGCCCAGGGAGTTAGAGACGCATCTGCTTTTTTTTTTGTATGTGTGTCAACGGAGCTAATCCTGCATCCTACTTCCACCAATAGATATTTCCGTGATTAACATTCCTATTTATTGCGGTTAGTAAAGTAATGATAATGATGGAGACGATGCTGTGATTGATGATAATGATGGTTACTGTATGTTTCAGAATTATTGGGCGCATATATGTACTAGAGCTTTGAGTCATCTGTGTTCGTAATTTAATGTTTTCGAGTAATAGGCAACTCATACGTGGAGAGCGATGTTAAATCTGTCCCTTGCATGCACACAAACAAATGCACAAACATCCCAGACTAGCGATCCGTCAGGACATCTGTGCCGTCTAGAAAACAATATGTCCTGACTCGAACGGGCGGTCTGCGGTTGGCGGCGACACCAATTGGTCATCGTTGTGGGGTGAGGGCAAGGAAATGGCCTAAAAAATCAATGCTCTTGGTTAGGGCTGTGCTAATTAGGTCATAAGGGTGGCGGGAGCACTGAGGGGTGGAGGAGTAGAGGAGAGGGAAGGGGAGGAGAGACATATTATAGGGAAAGTTAGCAGCCCAAAATTACCCTGCCGTCCCGCGCCTACAGACGTGCTTCCCGGGGTCTCTGGGCGGGTGATACGAGTCTGTGAGGGGAGGGAAGGAGGGCATATTTACAACAGAAGAAAAAATAATGTAATAATCCATGTATCTGTGTCAATGCATAGAAACAGATTACGTTTTCGCGTTAATATCGACTCAAAAAATTAGGTTATGCTTTGATAATGTGAAAAATTGATGTGTATTTTTTTGTCTTATTTGTTTATTTGTATATTCATTTTAATTGTGATTTCAAGAAAAGCTATTCCTTAATATATTCCTCGGCAAAAATTTAATTCCTTTATGATTTTTGTATTTCGAGTTTAGGTTTTGGACTTGGTTGGTGAGACTTCTGTATGTCGCCCATAGGAGAAGTTTGTCAATATATCAGTGCACTTCCCAAGATTTTTTAAGGGCAGATGGCAGGGAAAGAGAACAAAGCCGAGAGAGGAGGCCCACATTATTCTAGGCTTTGGTTTTGCCTGGCGAGAAGTCTGAACATCGCCTCTAAAAAAAAGTTTATGGTATCGTATCAGTGCACTTTCCAAGAGTTTATTTTCTCTTCTTTTTCAGTGTAAGGCCCCGTTCATACTGTGCCGACTTTGGGGCACGACAACCCAGCAACTTTTAGGCCTCCTTCACACTGTGCCGAATCAGCATCCGGTGATCGTTTCTAGGCCTATTTCCGACCATGTGCAACCAGGCGCGGATCCAGGAAAAAAGTTTTTGGGGGGCCCGATGCTAGGCTTTTTGCGGGCGGAAGGGGTATTAGCATTACCGGTTCGCCGACACTTTTCCATCATTACCTGTTGTTGTTGTTTTCTGCAGCCTCTCTTCTCACCTGTACTATTCTTTTACATCCTTGATTCAGGTCCACATTCGGGAAAACATATAAGCTTGTGTGGTTGGCCGTGGTTCAGTTTTATGCCTGGTAGTTCATTTCTTCACACCTGCTTCCTCCCTTGAGCAACAAGATTCCTTTTTATATCTCACATTATATTTACGAAATTTGTTTCCTTCATTAACGTACCATTAAACAGCTCATGCACGTCCTTTACCGTGCCATAAACTTCTTTTTATGGCATTCCGTCCCCTCTAAGTTCCTTCTCATTTTTCATTTTTTGGCAATATATAAGCTCATCCTCCAGGGTTTTCATATGGCTAATCGTTCTCTTCAGCTACAAGGTCACGTTATTCATCTCCACAGGCTTATTCATATCCCAGCATGATGTCTCCGAACAATATTATTATCACTTTTATTCCTCCACTCCCCTTTCCACCTTCTACATGTGGCCACCGCTCACCAACAAATAGTCAACTCTTCTTCCCTGACTACACAGAGCACGTAAAAGATGCGCTACAATTGAAGTCTACTGTTGTCTTTTATTTCAACTTTCCAATTACGTGCGATGAACTGACGCGCGAAAACCGACACGAAACCTCTTTGCAAGAATATCACCGGCAAAGGCCTTCACATACGGTGCCGACTCGTACATGAGCTACACAACGACGTTTACACATTTAAGCAATAGATACTCGTGCAGATAATTCTTTGGAAACATGGCTATAATGCTGAAATCTGATTCAGATACCGCTACCACCTGGGATTTTTCAGTCACCGCCGGGTGGCTTAAGACTACCCACATGCTGTCCTGAAGACCACCCATCAACCCGGACCCTAGAGGAAACCGTCCAAGTGAATCAAGAATGAGCTCCGGGGGCAGCATGAGCCAAGAAAAGATGGCGCCACTATAAAACACTTGCCTGCGCCATGACGGGCTGGGGTCGACTACCATCCAGGCCCCTCAAGAAAGCTTAACTGAGCTACAGGCTGGTACGTAAAGAGATAAAAGTACATCACACCAACTCGTACACAGCATAAATTATGGTTATAGAAGAATCACTTTGAGTGCTTGCTTGACCGCTGAATCATTTTAAGCTCTAAAATGGTTCATATACTATTATATATTTTGAGTTGCAGTATCGGTCGCCTGTAGTGGGACGGGAAGTGACCTAAACTTTCAAGAAGGGAACATCGAGGCACTTAAGGAACTGAACGTGATTTTTTTCATGAGCATTTTATGGCTTCTATTAACGAGCAGCATTTTTGCAGGTATTCTGCTTACATGTTATACATTTATCATTCAATCCATCGTCTGGCTCCCCGCCGCCGCTGCTGGCCGTGACGCACCTTCCCTTGCCCTGTAATTCCTGCTCTCGATGGCTCAGGTTGTCGACGAGTTTGGGTTCACGGCTCCTCACAAGGTACATTAGCTTGTGTTTTTGTACACTTGGTATTATATCTTTTATTTTACAGAAGTATTTAATCTATATCAACTTATTGTTTATTCTTTTTCTATTATTAATTAATTCAGTCATTCATTCATTTATCTGTCTATTCATTTGATAAAGTAGGCAATACTTTTTTTCATAAATTTTCAACTACTTCCATTCATTAATTCTTTTCATGATTGGAAAATATTACATTTTCTTATGATCAACATTTATGTTTCTTTATTCAACATGTGATTCACATTGAAAATATACATAATGAATCACAATATATGAAGATTTTGCCCTCACGCACCTCAGACCTCGCAAATTACTCATTTTGACCGACCTTGGAAGCTTCATCCGCTAAAGACGACGGTGGCTTGGCGGTGAAGGTGTCGGCTAATTTATGATCACCTCAACCCGCCAAGCACACGTCGAGGAGCCAGCCAGGAGCCGCATCGCAGGGCAGGGCGACCTCCAGACAGGCAGCGACGCGAAATCGATTGCAGAGGCTTTAGCAAGATGCAGGCAGCGAGGGGGAACGGACGCCCAAGGAGGTGCAGTGCAGAGCCAAAAGACGCGGCTCAGAGAGGAGGAAGAGGCGGCAGATCCTCATGAATATTCTGTAAGGAAGGGCGGCCGTCTCCTTCAGGCGTATCTGAGGCCCCTGACGGAAAAACGCGCCGCCCGCTGCTTCCTCGACAAAGCGTGGCTCTCGGGCCCCCACTGGCGAGGCGCGGCCAGGAGGAAAAAGCTGGCGACGGGAACAATACCGAGACACTTTATAGAGCTGCCTCCTCCTCTTCTTCCTCCTCCTCCTCCTCCTTTGTTGTTGTTGCTGTTGTTGTTGTTGTGATGGTGGTGGTGGTGCTGCTGTGTAGTGTTAAAGAAATGTTTTATGTTTTTTTTTATTATTCCTTACAGTATAGGAAGCAGCTCAAAGGCAAAACGCAAACAAAAACAAAAAAAAGCCCGCTAGCAAAACCAAAAAGCACACTAATAAAACAACAAAAAAAGGGTCACTTACAAAAATAACAACAAAAAAAGCCCGCTGTGGTCGTTATGTGTGTTGTTACTTGTTTGTTCTTTATATGCATTTCTTTTAAACTACTACTACTACTACTACTACTACTATTACTACTACTACTTCTCTTCATTATAAGCATCGACGTAACCATATTTGCTTTTATAGACTTGTTATTGTTGTTCTTTTCTTGTGTTATTGTTGCTCTTCTTGTTTCTGTTCTTCCTCTTTTCTTCCTCCTATTCTTTCCTAGCTCCTCCGTTCTATACTCCCTGATCTACCAGTTCCTTTTCTTATTCTTCATCTTCCTTTCCCCTATATCAGGTCCTTATCCCCTGTTCTCTTGCTTCTTCCTGTTCTTCCTTATTCTTCCTTTATCCTTCTATCACCTGCAGCTCCTCCTCCCCTTTTACTTATCCTTCTTTCTGATTCTCTGTCATTCACCTCCCTTATAATCCTAGCTGCTCCTTCCCTTATCTTCCCATCATTTATCTATAACGCCTCTTTTCTCATCTCTCCTCCTCTCATTTTTCACTTATACTATTTTTTTTTACATATTAATCCTTCCTCCTGCATATCTCTCCTCTTTTCTCTCTCTCCTTTTTCTCGTTTTTCACTTAACCTCCTGCTTTTACATACTAACCCTTCCTCCTGCATTTCTCTCCTCTTATCCCTCTCCTTCTCTTCCTTCCTTTGCTTCACATCCTCCTTTCTTCTTCCTGTTCCTCCCCCTTTCCTTCCGCCTCCGCACCCACCGTCTTCCATCACAGGTCGTCCTCCTTTCCTCGTCACCTCGTCGCCTCCCCTTCCTACTGGTCGCCGCTATTGTGTGAGGGGATTACCGTGGCCCGCGGCGGCCTCAGGGTTACTTACAGGATCAAGGAGCTTCGTGACTTGCTTGCTACTTGCTCCTCTTATACATGCCCTCTCCTGCTCTTTCCTCTCCTTCCTTTCCTCTCCATCCCTCCCTTCCTTCCTCCGTGGTGACGCGGAGGGATTGGATAGCGGTGGTAGTAGTGGTAGAGGTTGTTGTGGCTGTTGTTTGGTTGTTAGTGGTCGTGATGGTGGTGCTGTGGAACTTGAGAATAAAGATCTGAACGAGGGTGATTATGGTTGTGGGAAAAGTGGGAAAACAAGTGAAGGGAGATTATGGAATGGAAAATAGTAAATGCAAGTACTGGTGATATCTCTTATGGGTTATTTTGAAGTTGCGTAGCGTGTGAAAATGATGTTTAATATTATCTACTCTATTTTGCAACTAAGGTCGATTGTTTATGTAATACCGTGGACAAACAGGGACACAATCGGACCCATAACTTCGAGGTACAAACTAAACAGACTTTTGCGTTACCACGATACAAAAGGAAGGACGTTGAGGGGACTATAGCGAAACCAAATTGTCCAGTCCGTTTAGGCGTTGGCTCCCGCGGGTCCATTTCTCCCCTCTGCTCTGCCACACAGTCCCAACACCTATTTTTTCCTCTCTTATGTTACCTATAGCTTACATATGAGAGGAAGAGATAGGTGTTTTTTTATAGTTAACCTCCTTCCTTCTCGCGAAAAGGGTCACCGCCTTGGAATTGATTTTCTTGTTCCATGGTCCAAAATGTCTATCTACAATTCATCTGGCTGAATGTATGGTGTGTGTGTGTGTGTGTGTGTGTGTGTGTGTGTGTGTGTGTGTGTGTGTGTGTGTGTGTGCTTATGCTTACAGCTTTATCTTTCCCCTGAATACTTACCCGATAAACAACTCCCCCACACCAACACACACACACACACACACACACACACACACACACACACACACACACACACACACACACACACACACACACACACACACCACAACAACAAATCACAAAACATTACAGATAAAACACACCAGTCACTTTACAACAACAACATCCCTCTTTTTCTTTTTCCTTCCATTTCACTTCCTCAGTATAACACCACCCTTCTATGCACCCGCTCCCACGACACACACGCACACGCACACACACCCATACACTCAGTCATTCACACACTCCCATACCCACCAACACCACCACAATCACCACCACCACTACCGTCGCTAGCTACTACTCCTCATGAAGACATATTACAAACATTATTACACCATCTACAGTAATATCTTAGTCTCACGTAGGCATAAAGGCGCGATTTCGCCAAGTCCGCCCCAAGCCACCCTAATCTCCGTAAATCCCGCCCACACTCGCCCAGCCTGAGAATTTCCCCCCAGAGGCCCCCCTTGGAGAGAGTAAGCCCACGTGGGGGTAATTTTGTGGCGCACACGGGGGGCGGGGTACATGTCAGGGGGTGTCGGAGGGGTGTTGGGAGAGGGAGGGTGAGTTAGGGAGCATATAGAGGCTGAGGGTTGAGGAAGGAACGACAGGATGGAGGGAAGGGGAAACCGTGGGGAGGGAGAGGAGGGAGAGGAGGGAAGGAAGAAGGAAAGGGAGGGGTTTGAGTTAAAGGGGACACCAGGAAGAGGGAGGGAAAGGGAAGAGGAAAGAAGAGTGAAAACAAGGGAAGAGAGGATGAAGGATCGGAGAGAAAGAGAAAGGAAGAACGAAGAACGGAAGGGGTGCATGAGTTGAAGGTCACTGAGAGGAGGAGGAAAGGAAGGAGAGACAGGATGGGGGGAAAAAAAGAAAGGGAAAAAGGACGTAGGAGAAGAGTGGGATATGGGGTTAGCCGGGAAGGATGGAGGAGCAGGAGAGAATGAAAAATGGAGAGGAGGGAAGAAAAGACGAAGGAAGGAGGGAAAAAAAGGAGAGAGGGAGAGGAGGAAGGAAAGGGCCAAGAGAGAGAGAGGAGAGAGAAAAAAGAGAGGAAGAGGAGTGAGAAAGGGGCGAAGAGGGAGGAAAGGAAAAGGAGATTAGCCAAGAAGGAGTGAAGAAGAGGAAGAAAGAGAGAAGGAGAGAGGGAAGAAAGGACGTGGAAGGGAGGAAAAGGAAAGGAAAGGGGGCTAGCTGGGAAGGCTCGGAGGGAAGGAAAAAGAGTGAGAGGAGGGAAGGAAGGAAAAACGGAAGAAAGAATTAAGTGGCTGAGTCGAATGGATTCCTGTTGATTATTTCCTTCCTTCTGTGTTCCTATGAAATTCTAGCATGATGTGATTTCTTGAAAAAAAAAATAATACTAAACCTGTTGATTCATTTGTTTTGTGAGCGTGATATTCCTTTGAAGTTTCTGTTTTCCTTTGTTAATTGATCTTCCTCTTTTATTTTGGAGGTTAGATTTTTTTTTCTATTGTTATTGATCATCGTATTAGAGAAAATTTAGGACGGGTTATTTTTTTTCTTATTTTTTACATTGAGGTTTTGATTGTTATATAGCCTACTCTCTCGTTTTTCTCTCTCTCTCTCTCTCTCTCTCTCTCTCTCTCTCTCTCTCTCTCTCTCTCTCTCTCTCTCTCTCTCCCCAAGAGGAAGAAACAGTCACAATATTTGCAGATTTGAAATTATCCGCTGGAGTCACGCTGATTTCCAAAGTGATGTACGCTATTGTTGGCATTTTTCCGCCTTCGACCGATAGAGGGCGGGAGGGAGAGAGTCTGGCGGGAAGGGAAGGGAATGGAAGGGAGGGGAGAGGGGAAAGAGGGAAGCGATAGGCCCCGAGGAAGGGTGATGGTGGATGAAGGAGGAGGAAGAGAAAGGCAATAACGGAGAGAGGGAGGGAGAATGAGGGAAGAAGTAAAATATGGAAGAAGAGCAGGAAAGAAATAAGGGAAAGA